>NC_142503.1:72715000-73022500 GCF_057876585.1 Rhinolophus sinicus
CTGTCTATATCTACATTTCTATACCTATCTATTTCCATATATCTATATCTACCTCATCTCATCTCATCTCATAAGTATTGGGTAATGTCCTTTGAAAACAGTGTTGTCAGTGGTAACAGAATACTATCCACAGTGATTGTTAGAAATCTTAAAGAAAGAAGGTGAATGTGCTTTCAAGGTTTGGCTTAAAATCATTTTATAGCCTAGTACCTTAGAAGTAGTAATAAAATAAAAGGTATATCAAATACAATTTTTTTCTTAGACACTTTAACAAGATGTAAACATGTGAGCTGGCATATAGGACCACTTTCCATTTACTAATAAGCCAAAGAGGAATGTTAGATAACACATCTGAATAGAAATGCCAGCACCAGTTTGTCCAAAAGGTTCACAAGATCTCACTCTACAGTTCAGGCTGAACAGGGGAGGAAGCAATGGAGGGGAAGCTAAGCTTGTATCACCATAGCAACCTGGGAGGGCAGGGAAGGCAGGGAACAGAATACCACCTGCTAATCAATTAGGAAAACTGTTTGCAAGCTCAAGAAATCCTGGAGAATCTGTGTGGGGCTGTAGATACTGCTATAGATAACATTTAAATGTCACATAGAAACTTAATTGGGAGTTCTCTTTTCAATTTATAACACTCAGTCATATTGTTAACACCCATATATTAATAATACTGTAGTTCATATCAGCCACTTTGCTGCATACCATCTGCTCTAAAGAAATCTTAGTTTTATGCTATTATTGTAAGTATGATAGCTACTAAGAAAAGTTGCATTGATAATTTCCCTTTAGTTTGCATTGAATTGCACTATTGGATGAGTCTGAAAATGAACTTGATTTTTCAAATGCAGTATTTTATAATTTCTCATTAAGGCAGCCTGTAGCTTCAATGTTTACACAACTGTCTTACATTCTTAAATCTGTTCAAATTCTTAATAGCTTAAAAAGTCAAACTACAAATTCTTTACTAAGATTTATTTGTTTTGTGTGGCAAAATTATTCAACTTATTGTTAAATGGGGTCAAAGAAGCTTGTAAGCCACTTAGTTTATTATTTATTTCCTTTAAAATTATTCCCAGAGGCTGAGAATCCTCTTAAGTTTGCTACTTTTCTTTTGCCTTTTGGCTAACTATTCTTCCTCCCCTTGTGCCACCTTCTACCTTGGCAGATTTAACAAGAATTCTTTTGTTCTCCTTTTCTTGAATTCCAAACTATTGATGAGTCTACATTAGAAGGACGACTGATGTGTTACACAAAGGCCCCTGTGTAGGTGAAATCTAGCGATGTGCTAAGCAGCCCATTATTTTCATAGTACAGTGATCTGCTTGTGGAATTTTCTGAAAACATTTCCAAGGGACAAGACATCAGAGCCTCCATTCCTGTTTTATATTGACTTTTGACCTAACACTGGACCAGTAAATCCCATGTGTAAATATGAGGCTGGGTGGCAAGACCACTTTCCTAAATATTTACAGTGGTAAACTCTCCAGGTTATAAATTACAACAGAAACAAGATGATCAGCTTTACCCACCATGAACTTGTCTTTAACATTTATTTTTGTATTATATGAAGCAGGCTGGCAGGAGTTTAACAGTATAAAGAATCTCAAAGATGCACAAAATTTAGATTAAACAATTCATCACTGAAAATAACCGTGGATAAGAAAAATGGCTGAGAAAAAAAAACCCACAATGGCCAATGTTAGCACAGGAAAATGTTTTCTAAATTTAAAAAAATGTCAAGATAAAACTTGGGAAATAAATAAGTCCTATTATTAAACAAAAATTCCCTATTCTCATTTATAAACACGGAGGGTGTATATTAATTTAGTGATAAAAACATATTATATAACGTGTGAAACATCCAATAATCATCTGAACATACATAGGCTGAGAAGCTCAGTCACTGATTGGAGAAGCAGGGATGCAAATTAGCCCCATCTTCTTGAAGCCATTGTGTGCAGTGATTCTCTGAGAGTAGAATAAAGGACTCAGAAGCCAGTGTTAGGCTGTGATTTTTGTCTTCTGGGAAACTCCGCTTAACAGCTCTGAACGTCATTAAAAGCCTGTGAGAGTCATTCAAGGGCTGCTGCTGTAGGCTGACCTGGGAGCTGTCAGCATGCACACACACAAAGACAACTCAGGGTTATAGGTCTTTCTGCACAGTAAGTCCAGTGGCCAAAGTGTTGCCAAGCTTACTCTGACCTCCAAGAACACATGTTATCTGTCTCTCCTAATCATGAGATGGACTTTTATCATCATGCAATAACACTGTAAGCTCCTTGAAGGTAGAACTGTGCCTGTATTTCTTTCTATCCTGTGGCACCATGTGTATTTCTGGGTAAATGGCAGGGTGTGTGATAAATACACATTGAATTGAATGACAGCACGAGATCACGTACTTTTTTTCCTCACCAGCAGCACCCCACATCCCTACTGCTCACTGGCAATACTGAGATTACAGGGGTCATAGGCAGCTCTCTGCCTAACGGCGTGCTGACTGACAGAGGAGAAAATCAAATCAGGAAGGCCAGCATGACCTTTGAGTCAGACATACAGGGTGCGCACTCACCATAGCAACAAGGTCGAGATCAAAGTGACAAATGTCCAAGCTTCTAGTGCATGGCTAGAGACCTGAACTGACCACTTCTGATTATCTGCGCAATTTCATCAGGGTCACCTGCGAGTAATGCTTTGCAGCTACCAGTAAACAATGCGAGAGGAGAATAAATAACACAATCCCAGAGTGCAGCAAATTTACCAGCTTGAAGAAGTGAACCTGACAACAGGCTTCTTGTCGATTATGCAGGCCTACCGATTAGACATGAAAACAACTGCATTATGGTGACCTGAAATGGGATTAACGTTAAGCCGGATGAGTGTTAGAAATTCTTTAAAGAACGCAGTGAAGTACCTTTCAAAATGACATAGCTGAGCTGTTAAAAAAAAAAAAAAATCCTGGGAAAACAGAGAAGCTGAGATGAATCTGGTATCAGTAATCAAGAAATGAGACAGCTCATACTGAGAAAAACTATGTGGGAAAACATGATTCTAGGCATCAAAGTCACTAGTTTCTATGAATCTAGGGTGAAAAGGGTTATTAGTCACCAATCTGTCTTTTAGCCACATCAATCTTCACAAATGGTAGTGAGAACCAGTAGCTTTATCTTTAAATACTAAGGACAAAATAAATACACTGTATGTAAATTATGTGTCTAAATGAATTTTAACTTTAAAAACTAATTTCACTCTCAGCTATTAAAAAGCCCCTTTAATTCTAAGAATGGTAGTCAGTAGGTGAGTAAGGCACAGCAATTTACATCTGCTTAGTGGTGATGTATTATTAGTCTATCTCCAGAGGGCTTCCAACCTGATTTTCTCCATATGTTATCCATATGCTGTATTACCATAAACATCTTTTCTAGAAAACAGCCATATGCTTTACTTTTATACCTGAATAATAGTGGCCCTTCTTGATCCTTTGGTCATTATCTCTGTGAATTTTGAAATATTTATAGGAAGTAAATATGAAAAGAATTATTTTTAAACCGGTTGAAAGTAATCCCTACTATTCATAATATTGCATTTCTGGGACCGACAAACTTTTACAATGCTAAAATTCTCAAGGTTGAAGATAGTATTATTATGATTGGCATTTGGGTCATACAGAATTTAGCAGGAATTTTAATGCATTATCCAAACAATGTTCCTAAGTATGTTCTGGAAGTGGAGGATTTTCTCCTATTGATGAATGAGTCATGGATAATCATCATCAATCTGCCTCAATCTCATGATATCCACAGGAGTTTTTATAGTTACTGAGAACAGACAATATGCCAGGTATTGTGCTATAGGACCTAGCATGTCACTTTTCATTTTACGTACAAGTAAAATGTAGGTAAAAAAAAATGTAGTGATGATGTTTACAGCTACATTATTTTCAGGGTGAATTCATCATAGTTTCAGTCATTCCAATGGTAATTTTGCACATATGAGACCCTGACAATCCTGGTACTTCTAGGGCACACAATGTGAGAAAGAGTGAATGAATGATCTGACTCTTTGCTTGCTCTCTGTTTTTTGTCTTTGTCTTGTTTCTTCTTCTAGCCTTCTAACTACCAAGACCTCCACGGATGCAGACCATGGGTCAGGACAGGGTATGCTGATCTGGTGTCAGTGAGTGCCTCTGGGTGGATGACTGTAGCTATAAAGTATTAGGATGTAGAGATTTCTTCTTTTTTCTTTTTCTTTTTATTTCAGGCTGCTTTAGGGTAGGAAATTCAGTGTCAGTCTCCACCCTTGACAGATTTTCATTATTTCATGGCAGATTTGGGGGGAATTACCTTGTTTCCAGTAATTTCTATTTCCAATCATATAAAATTTTCTAAACTAATTCTGTTCATATACAATGGCAGTTACTTCACTCTCTTGCTACAGCATACGAGTATCACCCACTTTTCGAAAGTTTGCTTTATGCCACTTTGCTTTTATGAGAGAACTACATTAGTACCTTTTTTTGCTAACCAAAAAAAAAGAAAAAAAATCTAAGGAGGATTTTTACTTTTCTGAGTAAAGGTAAAACGTGAAAATAGCATTCAGAACTTGTTTTGCAGCGAACTTTTATAGAGGCAGCTCACAACCCAGCAGCAAGTGGCCCCACCCAGCTCCTTCCCGGCAAACTACACTCAGCATCAGAACTCCAGAACTTTGAACCGTGTCTATGAGCATCTGTGCTTTATCTCAGTTTAGTTTGTGCATCCGTTAGCAAGCTGTGTCCTAAGCTAATTGCCTCTTCACTTTACGCCAGTTTAGTTTACAAAAGGTTTCATAGGAAATCTCTGCTTTCGGATAGTGGGAGAAACCTGTAGTTGCAGCCAGATGAAAAATAATTAGGAGGTCACAAGAATAACAGCAGTGAACATTTATTTAATGCATACTATGTATTGGGTTCTATACTAGCCACTTTACAAACAGTATCCCGTTTAATTTTCACAAGCCTATAAAATAGAAAATAGTATTATTCCCACCTAAAAGATAATAAACCTGAGGTTTAGAAACATTAAATAACTTGCTAAGGTTACAAAGCTAGTAAGTGGCAGAGTTGTCATTTGAACCCAAGCAGTCGGACTCTGGAAGCCCTGCTGTTACTCCTCATAAAATGAATTTTTAAAATAAATTCCATTTATTGATACGTTGAGTACTCATGTTTTAGGCACTGAATACTAATACAAACAAGAGTAAGGCGTGAGCCCAACCCTCCAGTAACTCTGTGTTTTGGAGGAGAGGGACATAGATAAGTGGTGATAAGTGAGCTAACCGAGTACACACAAGCTAACAAGAATGCACAGCACAGGGAGGAGGGAACACCACTGAGAGAACCAGAGAAGCCTTGTTAAGTAAGGCTTCTGATGCTCAAGGGGCGTCTTAAAACAATGGAAAGACTCTGGTGGGCAAGGATAGGGTCTCTTCTCCAAAATATTTGCTAACATGTAGAGATGGGAAGTAGTACCACCTGTTTGAGAAAATGGAGTATTATTGTGGTAATCACTTCACAACAGATATAAGTCAAATTATTATGCTGTACACGCTATACTTACACAGTGTTGTATGTCAATTATATCTCAATAAAACTGGACAACAAATGGAGTAGTTGGAGGGTATACACAGCAGACTAGCGTGAGCTTATTTGGACAAATGGTGGAGCAATTCCAGGAAGGCTCTCAAAGGCTAAGGGTTTAGGCTGTTTTCTGTGTCAAAGGGTTTTCAAAGGTGGAAGCACACAATTGAATTTGCATGTTAAAAGGCAGGAGTTTTCAAACCTGGCTGCACATTAGAATCATCAGAGGATCTTTTCAACAAATACTGGGGCCCCCGATCCCACTCACACAGAATCAAATTCAATTCATCTGAGGGAGGACCTGGGCATCAGTATTTTTTTTCTTTTTTTCCCGTTTTTTTTTGTTTTGGCATCAGTAGTTTTAAAAGCCATCTTGGTGATTCAAATATGCAGCCGAGGCTGAGTACCACAGCTTCTCAGCTTCTAGTGTCTAATTTATGAAATAAAAAATGCGCTTTCAGTAAACATCTGCCACACAAACAGGAAAACATAACCACCAATTCAGAAGATTTCGCCTAAGATATGATTCTAAGCAATGGCTAAAACAAAATTATCGCTAATCAAGTGAAAAGAAACTTTTGCTTATGATTACATACTAAAGGCAGTAAGGATTTACTGCCAAGATGTTCCCAGAATGCTGAGGGGTTAAATTACAGCACTAGATTATGAGATGGTGTGGAAAAGCCATGGTATTTAAAGGGGTAAAAAGAGAATAACCACTTATCTTAGAAACCCCTTTTTCTTAAAATTCCATGATTCTCTGTCAACGCATCTTGGGTGACAATAGTTAAAAATCAATCATATCTTTACAATGTTCTACAGAATCATGGCTGAACTCTGCCATGGCCATTGCAGAACAGTCTTAGCTGAGTTACATAAAGGAAGTCTGCAATAGTAAAACTTATTCCAGCTCTTGGGAAGAATGAGGAGGCTCCATAGTTTGTTCAGATGCGAAGCCACTAGGGACCTGGCTGCAAGTGTGTATTTTTTTTAGACACCTCAGCTAATGTAAAAGTCCTAATGCAAACTTTAGTGCTTGGGAACATTAAGTAGGTTTGGGATGCTTCCCCAGAGAGCTTTAGTTCCATTAACACAAGACTTGGTGGCTGAGGATGGATATAATCCTGATCCCATGTTAGAGATAGAGAAAGAGAAACTCTTTACTGTCTTCAAGTTAGCACTCACATTTCAAAAGATAAGAAGAACCTTTCAGCATTGGGAGGACTACACCAAATTTAGCATCCTACACACGCCTTCCCCCAAAAGCGTGCAAGTGGCAGAATGTGGCTAAATTATCTCAGCTGTTAGAAGAGGGAAAGACAAAATGTGTGGGCCTCATTCAGTGCTGTCATTCATGTCTGAAAGTTGTGATTGAACTACTGGCTATGGTCCTTGGAGGTTCTAAGTGTTGGCTCCCAAATGGCTAAGAGTTGCAGCTGCATGTGAAAATGTCTGTCTGCTGCCAATGCAAAGGGACCACAATGGTACCTGACCACGGAAGGCCACAGATGTTCCTTAGTGGAGCTCCCAACTCATGGCACAGGGCTAAGTCCGGATATTGGCCAAACCAGCAAACCTACTCAGCTCCCATAATTGTCCTCAGAGATAAACACTCCCTCACTAGGCCTTTCCCCAGCACCATGGTCCCTCAGATCGTGGAAGACAGGCTCTAAAGGAAAAGAACAAAACAAAACAAACTCTGTCCTCTTGGAGACTTCAGAGAAGAGGTGAAGGGCCCTCCATGGACGTTCAAGGCGCCCCAGAGGTGGGTCCCCCAGCCATTCTCCCCTCATCACCAGACCCCACCCATTCCCGAACATCACCAACTCTGCCAAGTATACTTCCGCAACATTTCCGCAGCCAGCTCTTTCTCGCCATCCCTACTTTCACAGTCCTGCTTTGGAACCTCATTTTTTGTTTTTTTTTTAAACCCAGTCCAATCATTCTAGTCGATCTTCCTATTTCCAGGACATCTCCTCAACCATCCTCTACTCCAGCGGTTAGTTAACTATGGCTAAGGGCCAAATCATGCCTGTTGTCTGCTTCTGTAAGTAGAGTTAAATCACAGCATAGCCACACCCATTCATTTATGTATTATCTATGGCTGCTTTCATGCCGCAGATAATGGTGAAAGAGACTGTATGGCCCACAAAACCTAAATTACTTACAATCTGGCCCTTTACAGAAAAAGTTTGCCAATTGCAGTACTGCTAGGAGGATTCTGATCAAAAGTATAAATCTGATGACACTGCTTCCATGCTTAGGAGACTTCTGTGGCTATATTTGGTGGTGAGGGGACAAACTGCAGTTGCCAAATGTAGTATTTCTGACCATATTAGATAAATTCCTGATCTTGAAGGTGCCATGCATATTAATGCTAATTGTCTTTCTGTGCCTATGCTGTGTGTTTTGCATACTGTACCCTTTATCAGAAGACTTTCAACTTATCCTCTCAGGTTCAGTTCCAATGTCATCTTTACCGTGTAGCCTTCCTTCTCTCTTCCTGATGGTTAGATCCTCCCTAGATGCCTTTTTTTTTTATATTTCCATAGCACTTTATGCATTTTTCTATTTTGCATTAATCACTCAGTACTTCACTCATTCATCTAGCTACAGATCTGGCTGCCTTACTAAGCAATGAGGAATTGGCTTAAATATTCCAGGATTAAACTTCCAAGTGAACCTAATGGATATTTTATTACCTTATTTATATTAAGATTACAATTATTTCAAAATAGTTTGAGAATTTCTCCTAGATGTCTGCCTTCAGAATCACTTTATGTTCACGAAAGAAAAGCAGCCTTAACAGTTTGCAGTTATACCTCATTTTAAATTAAATAAAAAATAATGCTCTAGCTTCATCACCAAGCTTATTCTAAAGGAGTTTTAATCCTTTCCCAAAATTAAATTTGCCTTCACAGAAAAAAAAAAGAAAAAAGAAAAAAAAAAGCCTACCAAAAATGCAGATGTTGAAGAATTTACAGTAGGCTCTGAATGTAATTTAAAATTTTTCAAAAATATTTTGAGCAGTGACAGCCATATTAAAATAAATAAATACTTTTCTTAGACTATTAACTTTGATGGGAATGCTACATGCCCAGAATGTATTTTTTGTTTAATTAATTAAATGACACTATGTAAATGATGGAATATATGTAAACGATGGAATACTCAATAAACAGTTAACCACATTTTTTAAAAAATTGGACTCAAATGTATAAAGAGATCTAAGTATAAAAAACAAACTAAAAGTTTTAGGAGAAAATTATCTTTATGAATTTTGAATAGGGAAGATCTCTAAGAGGCAAAATAGAAGGAACCAAAGAAGCAAAAGATGATATATTCAACTACATTAAAATGAAAAATGTGTTCATGAACATATCCTAAACAAAGTAAAGTGAAGCCATAGATTTGGAGAAGATATTTGCAAAGCATATAACTGACAAAATTTACCATCCCGATTGTATAAGAATGTCTATGAATCAGTAAGGTAAAAGCAATCTCCTAAACAGAAAAAAGAAAAGATATGAACAGGCAATACAAAATAAGATGAAACATGAAGGTCCAATAAACATATCTAAAAAGTCTCTGCCCCCTCAGAAGTCAAGTAAATAAAAATTAAAGACAAAATGAGATACCATTTCACTCCAATCAGATTGGCAAACATTAAGAGTCTGGCAACACCAAGTGTTGGCAGGGATGGTGAGCAAAGAGAGGAATCTTATACCTGATGGTGGAAGTGTAAATTAGCACAACTTTGGAGAGCACATTGGCAACGTCTAGTAAAGCTGAAGAAGCATTCCTATATTTATTCTTAGACACAAGAAGATATATATAAGGATACTTATGGCAGCACTGTTTGTAACAGAAAAGAGAAAAATCACCTATATGTCCATCAGCTGGGGAATGGAAAATTAGGTTGGGATTGTTTATAGAATGGCAAAAATGGAGGCATTAGGACACATATGCCAGTGTGGCTAAGTCTCAAAAGCATAATGCTACACAACAACAAAAAAAGCACAAAGCAGAAAATGGATATAGTAAAATGCCATTTTATATAAAATTTTGAAACCTGCAAAGGAATGAACTATATTGTTCAGAGGTAACATACAAATGTAGCAAAAATATATACGTGTGTGCGTGTGTGTGTGTGTGAGCATGTGTCTGTGTGTGAGAGAGATAGAGAGAGAATAATAAATACTAATATTAGGAGAGTGGATACTTTCGGAAAGACAGAAATTTATTAGGGACTTTAACTGTATCTGTAATCATTTGTTTTTTAGGCTGATGTCTACTGGCGTTTGTATACTATTCTCTATGCTTTTCTGAACATCAGAAATTTTCATCATCATTCTGAAGACAATTCTTTGTGAAGGAAGTTGCCATAATATGTACCTCCATAACAGTCATCTAACAGCCAGACATATTCTATTCCCTGACAACAAACCGGTGTAACTTGAAACTACTAAGACAGTGTTATCAGTTCTAGAATTAGAATTTATCTCAAAATTTGGCCAGTCTAACCCTTTTCCATTTACAGGAAAACGGTGAGGAGAGCTCTCTATCACTCAGTATTGTCATATTGGCCAGTGATAGGATTCGGACAACTGGGTCTGCACCCTAGCTGCTACAGTCCCAGACACAGAGTGTAAATTAAATAAAAGTGTTCTCAAGCACAGTGTTCCACATTCTAGCATTATTACTTTTATCAATCTTATGTAATCTTAAATCACAAATGTGTATCTTCACATTTTTGTTAGGGACAGAAGCCTCTGGATTTGAGATGGCTCTGTATTGAGTCCTTATAACTATCAAATGAAAATAGTGAGGTGCAGAACAGTGTGTATAATACAGTACTACTTTGGAGAAATGGAGGGGAACAAGATTATTGCATGTGTCTGGCTTACATATGCAGACAAATATCCATAAAGGATAAATTAGAAGAGTGGTCAGCTGTTAGCAGGAATGGTTATTGGGCAGAGCAGATGTCAGGATTGAGAGGGTGACTTTTCACTATATACCTTTTTAGAGCTTCTCCATTATGAAACACGCATTATTTTTCTCATCTTCTCTCAATGAACTACAGTTCCAGCTTCGTATCATGCCTATGTGACCATTTTCATGGACTGGTCAGAAAATGATGGCTGATGGGCATGGCCTGACAGGTAGAGTACAACGGCCATTACCGTGGCTTTACTAGGGGTAAAGCCCCAATTTCAAGGGCTCGGCTTCTTATGTACTGAGATTTTGATTTTAGTTCCCGAGCTAAAACACCTCATGCCTATTGCTTTCTGCCTACAGGCCTTTAGCTCTGGCAGGTACCTTGGTGTGGGCCTTGCCTAGGCTATGAGGTGCTTGGGTTTCTTTTGGTGTCTGGAATACGCCGGCCAGTCCCCTTGGCAGCCTTGTCACACCTGGACCCCTAGCTCCTGAGTAATTACTGGCTCTCATTACCCTGTCATAGGTTTGGCTGACCTTGACCTGTGCTGCTGATTCTCACTAGGGTGTCCTCACTAAGTTCCTTTTCCCTCTCTTTTCACCTGCATCACCTACTAATCCCTAAAATGTGGAGTTCTCACGGATATGTTTTTCTGCTATGATCATTTCGACCGACCAGGCAGAGGATACTTCTTCCTTAACTTAGAATTTGGTTTCCTCTTCCACAGCTCCTTTCTAAAGCGCAGGGTTCTAGAACACAACTTCAAGAACAACCATGGAAGTTGAGAGAACTCTGGACTGAGGATCTAAGGCCACAGGCTGAATAAAGAACAGCTTCTCTGGTCTTTAATTTCCTCACCTCTAAAATGAGCAGTTTAGTAGACATGAGCTATAGGGTTCCCTACAGAGCTAAAATCCTATGACTCTCCTTTTTTATTTTCTTCTTCCTCCTTTCAGCCCTGTTCCTTCTTCCACCTAAACATTTCAAACATGCTCTGAAGAGAACAGATCTGTTTAGACACATGTACCCATGATTTAATCTCATAGAAATATATCAGAGAAGACTCAAAAGCAGGGAAACATAAAGGAACAAATGGGAATTGCTGCTTGCCAACTTTCCTCATGGGAAAAAGGCATTTTCTTCTAGAGAGAAAAATCTCTCGAGGAATTATGGTTAAAAAAAAAAAAAAAGCCTCAATTTTCTCCTAAGGACATTGTCTTACATGCTTTTCTTTAGGAACATGAATAGAAATGTTAATGCTTTGAAAGTAGGTTAGTCTCTTATTTTACCTTGAACATATACCATCAATTCATTCAGTCACCCAATAAGATATATTCTGAGCACATAATCACGTAGGCTATTAGTTCTTCTTAACTAATTTGTATGTTTAAACTTCACTGTCATCTCGTGGCTGAAGCTAGAAACCTGGGAGTCGCCCCGAGTCCTCCCTTTCCTTGACCACACATCTCACCAACCACCTAATCCTGAGGCCTCAAACTCCAGAACAGATCTTGAAACATCCCCTTTCTGCTGCTCTTCTGTCTGCGGCACCACGGCTTGCCTGAACTCTTTAAACAGCCTGTGGTAGCCTCTCTGCACTATGGCGATTCCCCGGTCTTCTCTCCATGAGCAGCCAGAGCAATCTTTTTAAACTCACAAACCTGGCTGGGCCTCTCCTCAGGCAACACCCGTCAATGCTGTATCAATGGCTTCCCAACCAAATCTACACTCATTCCCCAGCCTTCAAGGCATACAGGATTTAGTTTCCGTCTACCTTTCCATCATGAATGAGCTAAGTGAGCTTGAGCAAGTTACAGGACCTCTCTGTACAGTACACATTTTATGCTATAAAATACAGCTAAGAAGTAGAAGCTACTGTAAAGTGCTTAGGATAGTTCTGGGTACAGCAAAAGCACTCAGTCAGTGTCAACTATTTGAATATTTTATAGTCAATAAAGACTCACAGAGCATCCCTGAACTACACTAAATTAGGCACCTCAAGAAACTAGTGAACCCTTTCTAATAGTTCTCCGAACATACACACTTTCCTCCTTGCTACGTCAACATTTAACCTAACTACATAAAGTCTTATATTTGGGTTAAAATATCAACAGCACCAACAAGGGCTTAGGACAGTTTCACAGATAATGTGAAAAGACCTTAAGAATTTTAGGTGAATGTAGGCATTTGAGAGAAAAGAGCACAGCGGTTTCCACACGGCCTTTGGACCCCAATGCATACACACATACCAAAAGAAATCTTAGACCCTAATACTATTCATATCTAAAACAAGAGAAGTCACATGTTGCACTGGTCAGATAATATTTGGCTTTATTCTAGGCACCACATTTTAATAGCAACATTAATATGTGAATTAAGGACCAAGTTAGTACAAGACGGAAGGCAAGGGTCCTGCAAAACAATGTAATATATAAGACATTTAAGGGAACTGAGTTAGTTAAGGGCTCATTAGCCTGGGGAAGAAGAGTAGATAGACAACTATTTCAAATATTTGAAAAGGCTTTTGACAGAAAACACATTATATATGTTCTAGTGAACAGAGCCGGGCCCAAAGTAGAGAACTCCCAAGTCGATTCTCATTATTGGAACTATTCAAACATAGGAGGGAAAACACTTGGGAGAATAACAAATGGCTCTTCACAGGAACAGTTGGCAGCACAGGCTGAATGGCCATCTACTAAGAACCATGTGGAAAGAATTTCCTTTTTGGATAAGAGTGTTCACTAGATAATCATAGCTAACCTTTGCTAAGCACTTCATGATGTGCTAAGAGCTTAACAAAATTACTCATTTAATCCTCATAACAACTTTATGAGATAGATACTACCATTTTGCTGATGAGGAAATTGATATAGGTTAAGTGACTTGCCCATGGTCCAACAGGAAACAGCCGAAACAGGAGTCAAATCACTTGACTTCAGAATTTGGACTGTTAGCCTCTGTGCTACACAATTTCTGAATGTTTTCCACCTCTAATTTTCACGTTTCCATCTCTCACAACTTTCTGCAGTCACTTGTTGACTGGCATTACATATGCCTGTAATTTTCTGTTACTAAGCTTTGTTACAAAAACGAAGTTTTTCTGGAATAGATGAACGAGTATCATTTCCTGGAGATACATAGGAATTAATGTGTAAAGAGAGCGGTGTAGTGGGAGGGGAACGTTAGTCTACACAAACTCTCCAAGAAAAAGAGGTCTCTGGAACCAAAAAGGACCCGACAAGAGATCCCGCTCCTCATTCAGAAAGAGAATTTCTGAGATGGTTTTAGATAGGCAGTCATTTTAAATATACTTAACAAAGTATATTGAACAAAGAGGTCCAAGAGAAAAATCAAAAGGCATGGCAGTCTTTACAAATATCTTCTTGCTGTTAGATTTAAAAATGATAATTGCAGGAAGTTATTAAAATTCTCACTTTCTGAAAATAGAATAATCACTATACAATATTCCTCCTAAGGATGGAATTTATGAAGTAAAATGTCCTGGAGAAATTTGAGACCCAGATAAAAATGGGGTGGACAAGTGAGAAAACGGCAAATAGCAGAACACCCCCAGAATGCACAGATATTCTGTTCTGGTAAAACCTTTTGGGTATATTACTATGCTCAGATGTCTCAGATGGTCTCATCTGGTACAATTTTGCAGTGATAGTAAAAAAATACAATTTGCTCATTTGTAACATGTTTTAGAGCTGGGTGAAAAATAATTTCCCTAAATTGAATATCTGGGAACCAATTACAACTCCAAATCTGTTATTAACCTCAAAATAGGTAATTGCAAGTTTGTGTCTAAATCCATTTGTCATAATAGAGCAAATTAAGAATCACATGATGGACGTGATTAATGTGTGACAGTTATCATGAGCACCATGAGCCCAAACTAATAACAACATCAAAGCGAGATTTCAAATGTGATGCAGCCATGAAGGCAAAACTAATTTTCAAATTATAATCGCAACATCCAAGAAAGCTAATGTTTTCTTCGCGTGATAGTCACGGCCGGGCATCTGGAGGATGGCCGGCCACTAATGTCCTAATAAAGGGCAGGCACACACTGGAAGGGCTGTCATCATGTGGTGAGCTGAGTGCAGTTGCTGCTGCCATTGTCATGATGGACTGGCTGGGCAGCTAGGAAAAAGTTTCATGACTGGCTCGGACTCAGGGCTCAAGGTGCCTGAGAGTTCTGACTCACCTCACGCTGCATAAACACATTTTCAACGCTTGTAGGTTGAAAAACTATTCTTGTGCAACATTTCTTCCTGATGTTTCTTTTGCGAGAACACCAGAAGACTTGGAAACTACTTGGTAGTGTCACAACCAGGGCTTGCTTTAGGCAACAGTCACCTTGGAGTTAAGATAGAAAACCGCCTTCAGATTCTGTAAGCACAGGGACTGATGTCACTTGATATCTGAAGGGAACAGCCGCTCTGGAAGGTACAGGCAGGACAAGTACTGCCAAGCGAACCACATAAAAAAAGGCAGTGACCCTTCCCTGCTAGACGGAGTGCCATGAGATCAGAGAGAAGGTCTTTTTCATCTTCACATCCCGGCACTGAGCATGGTGCCTGGGACAGACGCCAGGAAATAAAGGGCAGTATATAAAAGAGTCAAGCAAATGGGTTTAGGATTCTGGCTCGGCTGTTGGCTACCCACTTATTTCAACTCTCCAAGTCTTAATTTCTATTTGCAAAAATGAAAACCCGTTGTGAGGATTCAATTAAATAATGTATTAAGTATTTACTACATAGTTGTGCTAAAACATGGCAGTTTATTGCAGCAAATAAAATTTAATAATGAAAGCTGCTTAGAACATCTGAGATAAGGGAAGACAGAGAAAAAAAAAATCCAAGATTGTCATGTTTCATAGATCAAGGTGGCAACAAAACTTCTCTGCATAGGACTCTATGAGGTGAACACAAATAACATTTACTTGTCCAAAGCAGTTTTAAAAAAATCTAATTGGCCTTTAAGCATTTTTATTACAATGGCTCAAAAAAAAAATCTGTACGAAAACAGTAAATTCTCATGAGAGTACTGGTTTGGATAAATATTTCTTGTCTCATTTTAGCTCAACAGATTTCTTAAAATCTTGACTCTTTTAACATTTGTAGAACCTCAGGATAGGAATACACATACATTTATTTATTTATTTATTTATTTATTTATTTATTTATTTATTTTACTTCTTGTCATTGGTATAAATATAAACAGCTTCCAATTTAAGAGTAGAAACAAAAAATAATTGCTAACTCTTCTCTTTCAAAATTTTTACATTTACTCTTTGCATTTTTCTATAATGACTTTTCCATCATTGTATCTCTTTTGATAGGATAAAAAATTTTTTTTAGCACTTCATATTCTTAAAATTAAAGTGGATATTTTCGATGTTGGATATTTCCAAATCTGCCTCCAACATTACTGAAACTATGTTAGCATCATCTCTGGGGATAAAACTTACTAATTGCTAGTAGGCTCCAGTTACAGAGTTGGTTAGAAATGATGAATATTTTAATTTAATTGTTTCTTATTTAAGGGTTAAATTTGAAAGAAAGTACTGTTAGGCCTTTGAGGATGTCTTCGAATTACGGTTTTCTGATATGTGTCAAATTGGGGGTTCACAAGTGTGTTTGTGTTATTTTAATATACCTTCAAATAGCTTAGATAATCGAATGATGTTTACAGTGGTTCTGTGTAAAATATTGGCCTGTTTCCAAAACATAAACCTGGAATAAGTAATCAGAGATTGAAGCAAGGTTACTGGAACTATTTAAATGGCATAAACAGTATATTAAGACATTCACGTATTCTGACTATACTGTATATGTGAAGCCCACCTTTCCCTAGAAAGTCAGTAAGTTAATTTGACTGATGAATAATATATAAATATTCAATGCATATAGCCAGGTGAAATCCATATGAATATCTTGTGATTTGTGATTACAAGTTTCTAAGAAATACGACCTCAGTGCCACCACATGATGTCTTTCCTCAGACAGATGGAAAGTCAGGAAACAACTGCCACGCCTTCAGTTATTCTCCTTCCTTACTCTGCTTATGCTGTCATCTCACACATTGGTTATCTCTTCTCCTTAACACCATCATCTGCACCATGACAACATACTCCCTTCTGCTTTGTCTTCTATTTTGAAATTGCTGTGTTCTTCCAGGCTGAGCCCTCCTCCTTTACTAAATATTCCTCTTATCTCAGAGGCCAGATGTACTTTTATGGATTCAACTACTACTTAGGTGTGGGGAACTCAGAAATGTTTCTTTACGGAATGTTAAAATGCAAGGAACCTCAGGACTCTCTTATTTCCTTTATAAGAAAATGGAAGCTGGAAGCCATGATGTCACTTGACCATAAAGTTACCCACCTAGTTGGCATCAGGGAAAGAGCACTAGAACATAGTTCTTCACAATTCCTGTTGTCTGCTCTGTACTATATAATACTGTGTCTATTTCTAGGCATAATGTCTCATATGGTCTGTGTATCTCTACCTTCTTACTGAACATCACACTTCAAATGTCCAAAACCAGATTCTTCAGCCTCTCTCAAACCGGCCCCCATGACATCTTTTTTACTAATGCTATCTCACTCTACAGGCTATTTTAGTATGAAATCTTAAAATCACTTTTGACTCCTTCCTTTTGTCTTCTAAATACAATCAATAGAAGGTCTTTGGTAGGGAGATTATACAGACATATACCCATATTTCAAGGACAAATGCAAATACCAGCTCTTCAACCAAGGTTATCAATTCAGACTGATTTCTCTTTCCTCTGAGCATTCATTGAGTATACCAATTATTTTGATACTTAATCATGTATCTTACTGTGTCACTAATTATGAAATGTTAAATTGTTTTTTTTATTTCTCATAAGACCTAGAAAAGTTTACGCGTATAGTAGGCACTCAATGAATTCTCGTTATGTTGAATCATATTTCATTGTAACTTGTTATTGGCTGATGTATCTCTAAAACATGAATAAGATACTTGCAAATATTTTCTAATAGCTTTGAGTATTAAAACAAAAAATGAGTTATGAATAAATATTCCTCTTAGGGGAGCATCTTATTTAATATATTTCCAAGTGAGAAGAAAAGTAAATTATAGTTAACACACAAAGTAAAATGGATATAAATTAAGTCTATCAAGCAATAGGAATATTTCCGAAACAGGGCCATTTAAATAAGTATTTTTCCTGATATGTATTTAAAACAAAAATAATTTAAAACAGCAACAGCTTTAAGAGATCAGTATTGGCCCATTAGGAAGGATCCGTTCAGAAAGTAGGCTGCACCATGCACTGTAACAGTCCGCAGGCCTGGAAAGCAATGGAGGGTGTACTGGTCCAGACTGCAAGGGTCCTCAAAAGAAAAACATCCTATTTCAATTTCC
This sequence comes from Rhinolophus sinicus, assembly GCF_057876585.1. Taxonomy (NCBI): domain Eukaryota; kingdom Metazoa; phylum Chordata; class Mammalia; order Chiroptera; family Rhinolophidae; genus Rhinolophus; species Rhinolophus sinicus. Next base: position 72,732,984 of record NC_142503.1, read on the forward strand.
CACATCTAACTTAGGGAAGTAGGCAAAGACAGCTGATTTTAATTGTTCACACTGGTACACAGGGAGAATGACAATCTCAAATGTAAATTCCCCCTAATTAATCAAAGAAAATTGACAGACCATGGCATATTCATGAATCTACAGGAGAGGAAACAGATTTTAAAAGGAGAGATGAATGAAAAGATAGCAGATGGAGAGAAAATGGTTTTGATCACAGATAACTAGAAATGAAGAAAAAATGAGATAAACTAGTATTAGAAAACTAAAATGGTTAAGGCAAAATTAATAATGTGAAAAGGAAAACAAGAAATGGAAGAAGGTTAATTATAGGAAAGCTGATTTTCTCATTTTTATTATTATCTATAAATTAGGCTCAAGTAACTATCAGAACAATTACTGCTCTGACACAAAATGTGACTTTAAAACCAGAGACTTACTCCAAAAGCCAAGCAGGAAATTCAATCTCATTAATTTCATGACATAGCTTAGATATGTTAAGTATCGAACATGTAACACATTTTGAAAATAGACTCTCTAAATTTTACTCACTTTAAGGAAATAATTTTTTCAAATTATAAAATGATTTCTTAGAAGTAAATACTGAGAACTAGCGAACTATAAGGAATTTCATTTATTATATTTGCTAATATTTGAAAATATTTCCAAGAAATGACAGAATAACTTCTATGAACAAAATTAATGCATTAAGCAGGAGGTAGTATTAGTCCAAAAGAACCACAAATTCAATACATATCACAAGCTCATTCTCCCTCTCACATAAATTAAGAGTAGTATCAGTAGCATGAGTTTGCGATTTCTAAAAAAAAAATAACTAAGAAAGATTAAAAGATGTTTCACTTTTTAAAAGCTAATAACTAAGAAAAATCACAAAGATGCTTCACTTTACCACAAACAGATTCTGAAACCCTCCTTAATGTTGATTTTTGTAATCATGGTAGAGGCAGCTCAGAGCTATTGCAGCTCTCTGTGACAAGACTCTCCAAAGGCGATGAATGAGATCATCCTATTGATAAGGTCATAATCGATCTGAAGCAGACCTTTTTTAAATTAGCAAAATGTTGCAGCACTTTAGTAAGTGTCACCAACAGCCTTTCTCTATGAAAAATGCACTGGCTTTGGAAAACTAATTTTTAAATTAAAACTTTGTCTCATAACAAAAAAAGTGTTACTATACCTATTTTTCCCCAATTCATTATTATTTCAGAGACACATATTCTCAAGGTAGCCTATGCTTACATTTGGTTTCAGAATAGCCCACCTCCCAAAGAGCTTTTAAATTAAGTTGTGTCCACTAATTAAAATCAAGACCTAAGGCTAAAAGTATCAAAAGAAAGGTTCTTCAAAATACTTATTGATATCCTTCTTAAATAACATTCTGATCTTATCAAAATGAAAACATCTTTAGCAATACCTGAAATGACTAACCTCAAAAACCAGTCACCTCTTGAATTAATCTGAAGAACGCAAACCCAACCCTTCAGCTTTCTTGGGAGATAGAAAGTGGACAGAGAAGGAGTATTGAGATTGTAAAGAGCTTGCTTGACTTTAAAACTATAAAAAAATTAACCATTGTGTGGCAAGAAGTCAATTTCTTTTTCCTTCAAGTAAAAATTATTGTAACTCTTCCAGATATACATACACACATGATGGATGGATGGATGGATGGATGGATGGATGAATGGATAAATAGGTACAAATAATCTTATTAATATCTTTAGGAAAGCAATTCTCACAGTGGAAATCTGCTTCAGAAAAACCTGGGGTACTTGTTAACAATTCAGATGCCTGGAATCTCTGCAGGTATGGAAAGGGATTTGCTTCCCATATTTTATGCAATAAGGTTTCAGAACCAGTGATGTCGAAGGGCTTGGTTGACCACTTCACTTGTATACAGCGTGGTGCTGGTAATATCCACCTTTCTTTCCAAAGGCATAAGGTGCAGTGGTCAGAGGTCAGGTAGACTGAAGGCCCTAATTCTCATTTGTTCTCCCTTTAAAATTTAACTTTGGGAAAGTTACTTCAACTCCCTGAGATTTGGGCTCTTCACCTTGAATATAAGAATTTTAGTACCTCATAGAGGCGCTTTGGGGATTAAAGAAAATGTATGTTAAGAGCCTGGCACACAGGAAAGATAGTATTATTAGTTCAATCCCCACAGTGACAATGACCTTGTTCTGCAGCTGGTCCACAGAATGAATGTACCTCAAAACAGCAGCCAATAAAAGAAACCAACTATTCTGGGGTGGTGTGTTCCTAACTCCCCAACACAAAATGATTTGATAAAACCTGAGAAGTTTCACTAATGCTTCACAAAATTAATTTTGTGAGCATGGGCTGGAAATTGCCTATTGGACAGTTTAGCGGAAGGTCAAGAAAAGCACTAAAAAGAAATGGTTCCAAAAGAAAGACAAATTTTTGGATTTTTTTTCTGTGCCTCAAATCTAGGCCCCAATAATGTTGGGAAGGTAGCAAGTGAATTTGCATAGATTTCACATTTAAAATTAGGACATAACTTGTCACCTTCAGGACTATGAGGTTGAATCCTTTAAATTTAAATTTACACGGTTTCACTGCTTTCCTTAATATAGTCACTTCCTGACTATTCCTTTCTTTCCTTTGTGCTTGCTGAACCTTTTAATATCACTGATTAAGAATCTTTATACCAGAGTATACAGCTAAGAGGACAAAGGGCATTGGCTTTATCAGTAATCCAGGTGAGGATAATGGGGACAGAGACCCAGGAAGAGTGGATGTAAACAACATCTGGTTCCACGACTGTTCCACTACACTCAGCCAATTAGTGTGATCGGGAAGTAACATGCTAATAAACAGTTCTAACACTGGGAAAAAAGAGAAAGGAAACAAGAATTTTGCATTAGTTAGAAAACACAGCTTCAGGCCAAATTACAAAAAAAAATAATCACTCAGGAAGAAGAGAATCTTTAATTTCTATTTAGACTATACACATAGGAACACATTACTTAAAACATACTATACTTAAAACTGATATTAGCGACGAAAAAGCTGCATGCCATTTTTCAGAGCTTCATGCAGATTTTAACTCGATGATATTTGACTCCTCAAATAGGGGAACATCTCATTTCTCCATCTAACATTCTGTATAGCTCTCTGCCCACATCGACTCAAGTACAAGCTAAGCTGCTGTGTAGACCCAAATACTGCGCAAGCACACAGTTATGTAAACACATAACAAAACTAAGCACTTTTGATTGTATTTTGACTACACAGCACACAGTTAGCGAATATTTAAAATATGACTGTAGTAGAAACTTCCTACGGATTCAGTTGGATTGGGAAAGAGAAATATTTAGACATCAGCCCCTATTTCCCATTTTCACCAAGCAGTTTTAAGACAAGCTAGCTGATTCGATGGGGTGATGGACAGCAACATGCAGAATGCAGCCTGAAACAGCAGGGTGGGCCCTAGTCATCCTGGGCAGGGCTTGAGGGTTTGTGTCCATGTAATGAATTCTTAACTGCTGACGTGACAGAGAAAAGATCCCGGTCGAAACAGTACCATGGCCGCGTAATGCAGGTGGAGAGCGTAATTATCTCCCTTATGATTATGAGTCAACTATAGTACATAGAGACGGAATGGCTTGGAAAAAAAGTGAATCACGAGTACAGATAGAAAAAGAAACGCTAGCCCAGATTCTTTTTTTTTTTTTTTGTCAGTAGTCCTCAGCACATGGAACTGTTCCTTTATTTTTTTGTAAGTTTAAATACCTCGTTTCCCTTCATAGACCATCAGTGTTTCCTTTTTATTTAGCTTTACGACTCCTGTGGACTCCTATACATCTTTACTTTCAGAACTAAAGATGTACTGTAGGAACCTCAGAGTGAGCTGCATTTCAGCTAGCTCAAAATGTGAGAAGCAACATTTCATACAGCTTTCCCGGCTTCCTTTTGTGAAGAAAAGCGTAAATTATTCATCTCACTATCGCTAGGCCAGCCACAAGTTAACCTGTCCTTAAAAAGCACTGAATCACAAACGACTTAGCTGTTTAATGTAGAGATAATCATTACATGCTCCTGTCTTATAGCCTCATTTTTAAAAATTATCCATTTCCTCTCTAATTTTATTTCAAATTAATGTTACACAACTAAAGTGCAGTAAAAACAACATGACAAATTAGAATTGACAAGAAACCACAGGTTATTTATTTTATTTAAAAATGTGACCTAGAGCATGTTTGTATTTTGTACACCTTGAAAAATATACCATTAAGAGCTCCTTTCACCTGAAACTAATAAAAACCAAAAAAAAAGAAGAAAAAAAAAAGAAAGAAAAAAGAGCTCCTTCCTCATCCCATAAAGAAAAGTTACCAGGGTCCCCCACCCCAATCCTTCAATAGCTGATAGTTCAATGACCCCTGCTCGTGACCAAACTGTGACTTGCTGGTCAGCAGCTTATGTATCATATAATTCTAATGGAGGCTTTGGGATCACTCAAGGTCTGGCCTTGCTTCTTTGAGGAATGGTGCAGGATTCTAACATGAACACTTCTAGGGGTGCTCCTGGCGTGCCCCTAAACAACAGTCTCTTCTTTTAGTCCTTGTATTTCCCAAATAATGCGGCTGCAGCTAACTCCCTACAACCCATCTTCCTTATGTTAGACAAGCCCGTGCTTTCTCAGAGGTACCCATGTTAAGAGAATAAAATTCAAAATTACATGGAAAATAATCCAGTCATAACTACAAGAAGTGAGAAAATGAAGGAACGAAGGGAAAAACTGCATCAAATACAAGTTTTATAGGAATTATTGCGTATCTTTCAAAATTTTGCATCTTCAGTTTTATGAATGATAGGGAAATCACACATTTTCTTAAAATAAATTCTGCCATATTAGAGTTTCAACTGTCAAGTATGGAACAAGGTTCTATGGAAATTAGTGGAGACGTGAAGATCAGGTGCTTTAGCATTAGGAAGTGACTTGAATCATGTGGTTTCCATGGTAACGGCCTTGGTGCTGACATCAAACGGCCTTCTCTCACAGGTACAATACCCCGTGATATTTCTGATGAGTGCTTGGGTCATGGAATTGTTCTCCTCATAGGTGGGGGCTGCCTGCATTCAGGGCTGGTCACTAACTTTAGTGTAGGGATGCTGATAGTTTGGGGATGGTGAAATTACAAATTACAGGACCCTGGGTCTAGCAGAGTACAAAACCACTTTGTATAAAGAGGCGTGTTCAGGAATCATTTAGAAGAACCTCATTATTTTCAACTTACTTTTATTCAGTTACACAGAAAATTAAAGTGTTCTGACTCATGATCATTATTTAATATATAGAGCTGATATATAATCACACATACACACTCACTCACATGCATGCAGGCCACTCTTTATTCTCCAGATAGGTTTTATTTCTGTATGCATTTTGTGATGAGCCTCACCTACCTTTCACCTGATTTTAATCAACCTCATACAGCCTTTCACTCACTCATCAAATTCACTGGTGTATTTGCTTGGTACATTTCAATGGTCACACTGTGAAAAGCATGTTAATCACCCCATCTTACATTTTAAAAGGAGTAGCTTTATTATGCAAGAAAGTTCACATCCCTAATGTACCAAGTTTTGTTATAATGATGCTTCTAGCATGAGGACTACGGCTGCCATTTGTAACTAAAAACATCAGTTTCAGGTCCCTTCCAACGTGGTCTAGATTGATACAGAATAAAGCTTAAAGTGATTTGCTAAAGTTATGGCCAGAAATGGCCTCTGAGTTCCCTGTTTCTTTTATACTTTGGAACTAGCATGGCCTCACAAAGGCAAGAAAAGCTCTAGGAGGCTTATTCAGCACTTTGTAATAAAATCCATATTTACTGCAGGGAATGTTTCAGTAGATCTGTTCTCAATGACTAAAATTAATCTGTGTACCTTCTCACATGACATAAAAGTCCCAGGGCCTTATTATGTTGTAGAAACTGATATTCAGATTAATCAAGAAAAGGAATGATAGGGCAGAAGGCAAATTTGGAGAACTTGTGGTTCCTTTTGGTTCTTAATTTCTTTTTATTTTTGCTCCTCTGGATACCTTGCTTTTCATGTGGGCCATAGCTCACTCATTTATCCACGGTCTAGGACTCAACATCTTCTCACTAAGTGTCTTCATTCATCTACTCTCAAGAGTAACCCCCAAAGGTTTCTGGTAGACTGAAAATACAAATAGAGCAATCCATTGTCCTTAGGTCTGGCAGGTTGGCTACAACTGAAAAATTCTAATACTGTAACACTTATTTAACAACTGTTTACAGACTGCCTCCTCTCTGCCAGGCACTATGCTAGGAAATGGCACACAGATGCCAAAACTTAGGGAGTGCCCAGTCTAGAGGGAAAGGAAGGTGAGTATTTATTCTCAGTAGAGTGTGATGCAGGTAATTAGAGGGTACGGGAGTACAGAGGAGAGGCAGGTTGGCTGAGTGCCCGGGAAGGTAAAGTCTTAGCTGAGCACAACGCGATAGTAAGAAACAGTGTGGGTACAAAGTAGTGGGTGTCCAGGTTGGCAGAATATGAAATACATGCAAGAGGTACAGACATGGGTGCTTCCAGTTCAGTCAACTTCTGATTACCCAAGGCAATGATGGTGGGGAGTGGGCACCAAGAGTGAGGCAAGCACAAGGGAAATACAGATGATTCCAAGTCATGCTGAAAACAAAATCAGTCAAAACCTAGCGCAGTGTGGATAAAATGCAACTAATGTAAAATGTTTTTCCTGATAAACATTTATTTCTTAAAAGACACCTAGTTTGAGAATGCTTTCATCTGGATGTGAGAAAGCCTATCTCAGTTGCACGGCTTTCTCATCTAAACGTTTTGATTTCAAGTGATTGTGGTATATGTATGTGGGAGTAGGTGGGAGGGAACAAAGGATAAGAGATGCGCTCTTGGAGTTGGGGAAGGGAAAAAAGTCAAGATATTTACAATGCTAACTTTCATTTATTAATTTTTTATGGTAAATGTGACTCATAAGAGAATGAATGCCTTTGTAACAAAAAAGGAACACAGTCAATGTTCACTGTAGATCTGTTAAATATATTTTTGTTGTCTAATTCTTCTGTTAAATATATTTTTGTTGTCTAATTCTTTAAAAATTGATAATAATTTAAGGTAAAATATATACACAGTTTCCGTTTGGGAAGTTCTGGAAATGAATAGTGATAATGGCTGTACAACACTGTGAATGTACTTAATGCCAATGAATTGTACATTTAAAAATAGTTAAAATGGTAAATTATATGCATATGTCTTTTACCAAAAAATTAAAAAATATATACAAATACATATATTAGGATTTACAGTACAAAACATTTTATGTAGGATAAAACACCATTGACAACATTATTTAATAGCCTATGCTTTCATTGTGACTACTCACATTCCACTACATATAAATAGCTACCAAGTATTGACCATCTATTCTGTCAGGCCTCCTCTACAACATACAACACATGCCCTTTGATATTGGTATTACTCCCATTTTACTGATGAGTAACATATATTAATAGGATAAAAATATCATTTACATGCAAAATTTGAAAGACCATTACACAGAAGTTATTGCTATTACTTCACATGACAAATGTGATTTTTTGTTTGTTTGTTTCTTACATTCTTAAATGCATTTTAGAATATGTTTATGGACCATTTTCTTTTCTTTCTTTTTTTTTAGGGGGGGCATTTTCTTTGAAACTAAATAACAGAGCAAGTGTGAGTTTCTGTTCTTTTTTATGAACAATTTTCCATTTTAAGAAAACTTGTCTAACCATAAGCTAATTATCTTCTTCATAATTAAAACAGAGAAGTGGATATCAATAAATTTATATAGTTGATAAATTTCTTTTAACAACTTTAGTAATTTCAAGATCTATATAGCAGTCCTTGTAGATATGCCAGAATCTGGCAAAAGTACAACATTTTATAGAAAAGGAAGTTATTTTAAACAATGCATACCGCCCAATTGTCTAATTTTAAAAAGCTATCTAAGTAATTTCATGGTGCAAAACCCATTCCCCTTTAGGGAAGGTTTTTATTTGTAACAGAAAGTTATGTGTTTTGATAAGAAAAAAACACTTAAAATATTTAGAAGAGGTAACCACATACTCTCAAAGAATAAAGTATTTTGTTACTTTTATTTATAAGATTCCAGAATCCTAATCTTGTACTAAAACATATAGTAATTTTATAAATTCCAGAACCTTACCAGACTACTTAAAGGTTTAGCTTGGGAATTAGGAGCCTATGGCTCTGGGACCAGTACCACCCACCCACCTATTAACTGCGGGCTGCCGTGGGCCAGGCACTCTGTTTAGGCACTGAAGAGTCTGCACTGATGAGTTAGACAGACACAGTCCATTGCTTTCAAAACGGGGAATGAGAAACTAAACAAAAACAACATATAGATACAAATTACAGCCTCATATAACATATGTATGCACTGCTAAGACTAAACATGAGGGGAGGGATCTAATTAGACCACTAATTTTAATGAGCTGACAGCAAAGACTTTGAAGTCAGAAAGTGGATTCTAATCCTGGTTTCTCTATCTAGTTAGTTGTGTTACGTAACAGCTGTGCCACTAAGCCATTCTACGCTTCAGTTTTCTTCGCTGTAAAATGAGGATAGCACTACTTTTTTTTTTGAGGGCTATATTATAAGAGAGCTAAAGTATGTAAACCGCCTAATAGTACCAATTGTATACAGAGACGTGTCATTATTATAATAATATTTCCATTTATTATAAAATACAAAAACTGAGCATGAAACACATTGATCTCTGGGATTGTGGAAAATCATGTTACTTCTCTACAAAACTCTGTTGTTCTGTCACCTTTAGCATATTCACAATTTGGGTATACAAATCAATAATTTTTTTTATTTGGAAATTCACCTAGGGTTTATATAACAGAGAGTAAAGTGTAGGAAGTAGATTCTTTTCTAGTTAATGAGGTTAATCATCAGATATTTCAGAACATCTGAAAATCCTGGATAAATGCATAGTTTGTCTTCCTTTGCAGGTACAAAGGACACCTAGCACATTTATCACAGACGCAAATGTCCAAATAAACAAAGTTTGAGGAATGTGAATAAAGTGGAATAGTTTTTATGTCAGTACGAGCTTTTTAAGATTTATTATGGTCCCAATCTAATATAGATAGGTGAATTCACTGCACAGCCGCCAATATTTTACTTCACACTTTGCAGGGCAACCTGGCATCAAGCAAAGGTTCCTATTTTCTTTATCCAAATGGATAATTTTGCCCAAAGAGATCACTTTGTCATAAGAGTTTTCATGTGGTGAGCTGGCAAATTTGTTGCTGCCTTATATGATCAAACAACAACAATAAAAATTACAGGGGATGCAGTACACGGGCAAAGCACAATTAGAGCTATGAATAATTCTCAGGGATAAAAATTATTACTTAGAGAATAAACACCATTAAATTACTGATGATCTATTCCTTTGAGAAAAGTACCCAAAATGAGAAGTACTTAAATGTAATACAAATATCAAATGTAATATAAATATCCTAACTGCATGAGTAACAACCCTGAGCCAAGAAGCTGCACAAACTCTCGTATTTTAAGTGAAGTATCTTAATAAAAAATGATAGTGCCCATTAAATGTTGTCCCATTATCATTAGTACACAGTTAAGACTTTATATAGAATTGATAGCTTTACCTTCAAGGCTATTTAAAGGAAGCTAATAACTGAGACCCCAAAGACCTCTATTTGCATAAAAAGAAGGCAACCCTATGTTCGCTCAGGTATACAAATGGCAACCATATAGACAAAAGCTCTAAGAACTCATAATCTTTCCTTTTCTGATTTTGTCAGGGATGGCTGGCTAATTGGAGGAACTCATGCAAGTTCCTTACAATCCAATTAGCACTTCAGTGCAATTAAGTGGCGGAGGCTTCCCTATTCTGCAGAGACAGGCTTTGATCTTGCAGTGAAAAGTGTCCTTCCTTAAAGCTGAGGTTTTGATTTTTTTTCTCAGTAATTAGTGCTAATTGTAAACCCAAGCCTGACCTGCTATAAACAGAGTGTTGTACCGCATTTGACACTAGGACCTTAAATCAGTGTTCTCTTTTGTCTGTATTGTACTTGCTTATTAGAAATCTGGCTATTTTGCTCATTATTTGATGCACAATGGGTAAGTACATACTAAAGTCAGCTGAAACAAATGCCTTGATCTTAAGAGCTTGTGTGGGTATTTTCACTGATGTCTTTTAAGTCCAGTTACCATAAAAGTAGTTGATTGAATTTCACTTAAGGAATATACTGTAGTTTTTCCACACAAAGAATGACTATTCAAAAGCAATTTCTAAAGAGGTTTAGTGACCCTTGTATGTTTGGAAAATAAAAACAAAAGACGAAAATGGTCTTTTCATAGGAGCAAACATAAAGAACTGCATAAATCAACTGCAGTAGTCTAATGAAAAATACTATTATAACAGTGTCTGGTAAATCAGTTCATTGTTTAGATACATAAAAATGAATTAAAATATCAATCTATTAGCAAGTAGTCCAATGAGCTATCTCTATATGGAAATAAGACGCTACAAAATATGCAATCTCAGACCTTCTCTAAGGTATAAAGAGACCCTTTGTACTTAGCACACAAGATCTATGCAAATGCAAAACAGCTGGATATCAGGGAGGACATTTCTCCCTCAAATATGTTTCTAAACATACCCCATTCCGTTACTTAGTCAATGGTATCTTCGTAGAAAAAAATAGAAATGAAGCTAGGTCCAGTCCAGTTTATACTAGGAGGCATTCTGAATTAGGACCAACTTAGTTATCTTGAAGTAGACATACTAGTGTACAGATATATAATTACTGGAGGGAAAAATATGTATCTAAATGCAAATATACATTACACGTAAAATATGATGACACCAATTAGCACTCCTTAGAAATAGCTATTTTCCCCTTCGGGGAAAATAGTCTAGAAACACTATTTGCTATAAAGGACAGTATGATTGAATATGACTAAAACAAACAAAAGGCAAGATGGACTCTTAGAAATTGTTCTTTATGCTTTTTAAATCTATTTTAACCATTTAAAAACAATCAAAGTATTACATGCACATAGTTTAGAAATCACACAATAAAAGAGCTTGTTATTAGGAGTACTTGTCCCATCCCTTCCCCTCCTGTCCAGAAGAAAAGACTTTAAACTCTTTCAGCCATTGCTTTGGTGTCTTCCTGAGAGCATCACCTCCAGCATCTCCTGACAGAAGCAGTAAGGTCATCTGACCAGGGGAGAGTGGTGATGTGGGGAAGGCGGGCATCGGAAGGTCTAGTTCCAACTTGTACACATTTTCAAGCAATCCCTGTTTGCACTATTCTCACTTCCTATACTATCGGGTCTTCAATTTTGGAGACATTTTGGGGAAGCAAATTGGCTAGCTGTTCTTTGGTAACCTCAACCTGTAAGCATTTTTGTTTGAATCCCTTCTTGCAACTAAATCACGTATTCCTTTATTATTATTTTTAATTGTGGTAAAACATATATTCAAAGTTTGCCATTTTAACTATGTTTAAACGCACAATTAGATGGCAACAATTATACAGACACTGGTGTACATCCATCACAACTATTTTCAAAACGTTTTCATTATCCCAATTATTTATCATTTTTTCCATCTGCTTTCTAGTAAACTGGTTGTGTTTTCAGGCTAAGGTGGTCTATTTTAGTCACAACTGAACTTTGTGTTTTTTCCCCTAGTTTTGGGTCAATTTTTAATAGAAGGGGGCAGAAATGTTTTTATTCTAGCATCGTAATACCTAAAGTCCCATGTCCTTATTATAAGATGGGACAGCTCTTGCCTGGAAACATTCAGCAACTTGCTCTAGGTACCAATATGATTTGCCTAATTTCCCACAGGGCACTTTCCATCCATTGTACTATTCATATCATTATCGGGGTCCTTGAGAGTTTAGATAACTTTTTGGGTACACCATTCTAAATTGTATATATGAAAGAGATTGAGGATGATGTTTCTGCAGATATTATTAGAACAGTAACGGTTGGATAATTGTTTCTTTGTAAGCTAGATCTTCCTAAAGTCTTACGGTGACAGCAACAAGAAATTGAATAATGGAAGAACAGAATTAAATCTCCAGAACGTCTTGTGAAGGCATGGAAGAACTGGCTGACCAATGTTGACTACTAAACTTATCACCTTCTCCTAGAGCTGGCAGACTTTATTTTAGGACCTGTGTAATACATTTTCATTATTTTACCTAGCATACTTCTGAAATGAGATATAAATAATACCTTAAGCATCTGATAGTGTAATAACCAAAGTGATAAAATAGAATTTTCTGTACTTGGATGTAGCTTTTTTTGTTACAAATTCTTACTTCCTATACTCCATGTATCACTGGGGCCACCTATATGAAAAAGAGACCAATTACAATACCCAATCTCAGATATTATCAGCTTCATTGATGAAATAAAAAGAAAAAGGGCCTTAACAGGATAGTGTAACTTAAATAGCATGTTATGTTTTAAACCTGTAGTTGATCTGAGGAAAGGAGGAGGAAAAAGGGAAGGATTAATAGGGGTAACAACATCAAAGAAATAAGAACTCTGTTCTCAGGTAGGTATCCCTGTCACCCGTTTTATAGACGAAAGAGATGAGGCTCAGAAAAGTTAAGTAACTTTCCTAACATCACGCAGCCACAAGTGATAGAGCTATGATTTGACCCCAGGTCCAGTGCTCTCAACAACTCAGCTATGTGGGCAGATTAGAGTTCCCCAAAACTCGAAAACAAAGTTGAGTTATTTGAATGAAGTAAATCTAAGAGTAAGCATCAAATATTATAGTACACTCATCACGGTGAGAGCAGGGCAATTTCTTCTCATCTGAAATGCAATTTAGTCTTTTCTTTTAGGGTAGACACATCTGTTACTTTTGACAAACTATTCAGAAATATGGAAAACTCTGGACAAGACACACTAAACTATACCCATAAAACTATAGTAGAAAAATTGGTTCTTACTTTTAAGCAAATGTGATATGTAGTTACAAACACCAATTGAACCACAACAAAATTCTTTTAACACAAAAATTATTCTACACACCAACAATTTGGTCAAGAATATAGAAATAAAAAAATGGCCTCTAAGTAAGCATTAAGATGAAAAGTCATAGTAAATGTACTACTGTGTTTCCCCGAAAATAAGACCTAGCCAGACCATCAGCTCTAATGCGTCTTTTGGAGAAAAAATTCTGTAAGACTCGGTCTTACTTTAACATAATATAGACCGGTCTTACTTTAATATAAGACTGGCCTTACTTTAATATAAGACTGGTTCTAATACAATATAATATAATATAATATAATATAATATATTTTAACATAATATAACATAATGTAACATTATAATATAATATAATATAATATAATATAATATAATATAATATAATATAATATAATATAAGGTAATACTGGTCTTATACTAATTTTTGCTCCAAAAGATGCATTAGAGCTGATGTTCTGGCTAGGTCTTATTTTCGGGGAAACACGGTATGTACTTTCTTCACTGGAAAGCCTTTTGACCCTCCTTTGGAGTCTAGTGACTTTTATTTTAGGTACAATTCTAACAAGCTAGTTTTTTTTTTCTTTATTGTAGTCCAGAACATATCAAAAGCAATAAACAGAAAGAGGTGAGATACTGCTAAAAGAAGGAACATAAGAACATCAAAACATCAAGTAATGACCATGAGGAACTTCGAAAAAATAACTCAAGAAATATGGTAGCTGAGGTCAGATCACAGTCCGCAGTCCAAATTTGACTTCTGGCTGTCTAATGAGAAAGTTTTATTGGAAATCAGTTGTGCTTGTTAGCTATATATTATCTTGGCTGCTTTCACAGTGCAGTGGCAGAGTTGAGTAGTAGCAATAGAGACCATGTGGCCTGCAAAACTTAAAATATTTACTAGCTGGCCCTTTACAGAAAAAAAATTGCCAATCTTGTGGTGTAGGTCATAGAAAGCATGGATAACTAGCTTTCAATACCTCACTGGGTCCTGTGGGCACAGCACATCTGAGTTCTCCAGAAACTGTTAGCCTACATTTAGTATACTTTAGTGTATATACACTGTTTAAGAAAGCATTGAAAGATGTAATGCATTTCAGAAAGGTTTCCAGGACAAATAATTAATTACTTAACCTGACACAGCACAAACATTTCAGTTAACCAGAAAGCCATTTCTAGAGAACAGCCTAATAAATGACATGTTTCTAAGGGAAAATCTAATGTTTAAACAAACAAAGAAGCAAACAAACTAAAAGCTATCCAGAAGTTGAAATCTTAAAATTATTCACTGGCACAAGCAGGTGAACAATAGGAAATCATTTCAGATGCCCTTGCTAAAATATTTCCCGCCTTTAATACAAAAGTTTGTACTTTAATTTCCTTCAGGTGGTCCATAGTCTCAGGGTTATAGAAGCCTCACGTTCTGGAAACGGAGCATGTTGGAAACACTGATATCAGACAAGTGAATTGGCATTTTTTGAAGAACTACTGCTGTAATTTAAACTACTCCTTGATCTTCCCCCAAAGCATGCTAGAGAACCTAATTTCCATAAAGTTTTCTAACGCAATTTGAGCAGTATAATGTGGACAGTGGGGAATAAATGGGTTTGATCAATTATGAATTTATGTGATATGTTAGTAAACTATTCAGGCTCCGTCTTACAATTCCGTATTTTGAACACTAATGCCATGCTACATAATTTTAAAATGGTGCATTTCAGAAAAACCTCACTAGGGCATATTTGCATATTTGGAAATCTAATTAACCCAAGCATATCTTAAGGCTTTCAAGAGAGAACATACAATAACACTTTTGTCAGCGGAATATTTGCTTGAGGCTATGTAAGGATTTTATCATCTGGTGTAATTTAACCCTTTCAGCTCCCTATTGTTATATTGGGGCTGTCTAACTGGGGAGTTAATTGTGGGGACACGGAACTATCTCTTCTCTCTGTGCCTGTGATTCAAGGGTTCAGCATGAACAAGAGGACTTTGGCCACTTCAAGAACATACCATGAAGCTGAAGCTGAACAATAATGAAGGTCAACTACTATATATATATATATATATAGATGTATACATATATCTATATCTATATCTATATCTATATCTATATCTATGTATATAGATATATATGGTTACTAGAAGTGGAGTACAGCATTAGGAATAGAGACAGTGGAAATGTAATGGCTGTGTGCGATGTTAGATGGGTAGTGGATGGGGGAGGGGGTTGTCACTGTGTGAGGGATATAAATGATACATGTCTAACTATTACATTGTTTTGTATACCTGAAACTAATAAAAAAAAGTTAAAAAAAATTAATCTGAGAAAACTTGGGGGGAAAAGAAAAAGAACACACCATGATCTGCCTGTGATGAGTCTGCTACCAGATCCAAATCCGAAACGCTCTCTTCTCCACTGTCTTAGGTAACACAACTATAAGCAGCTTTTCTTGCAGGAACACTTGAATTGGGTGGAAACAACGACCACCACATCGCACAGATAGCAAAACACCCTTTTTATTGTTTTTGTGGGGGAAAATATTTCAAAAGAAGACAGGGGCCCAGGAAGGGACACGACTCGCCTCCCCAGCTGCTTCGTCCTCTGCCCTTAACAGTAATTTCCTCCAGTGGGGTTTTCTTGTTCCCCTAGGCGGGAATCTGTGCCCACCGCCCAAAAGGAGAGAGCAGAAAGAATAGAGCAGCTCTTTGGACCTGCTGGCTCCCTAAAACGTTAAAGGCAACACTTTGATTCCTGTGGGCACTGCTCTCTCTGGGTGCGTGGGAGTGGAGGCTGACCCACGGCCAAAGCTCCACTTTTCCATGATTTTTTCCTTTGCAGTTTTTCCCATTTACCTTGCCAAAGTGAAAAAGAAAAAAGAAAAAAAAAAGAGCTGCTGTCCTTGTCACTGCATCTCCCCAGGGATTGCTGCAGATATGGAGGCTCTGACTGCAAAACACCATTTGTACTCGCATAGCCTTCGCCTGTTTTGCAGGTTCCCTGCAGATGCTCCCCTGTTAGAGAAGCCGAGAGGAAAATGTTGTTCTGGAACAAATGGAAGTTGCTTATGTCGGCATTAGTTAAGTAGAAAACTGGATTTATGAGGAACCCTGATATGTCCAATAGAATCTAAATACATTATGCTGGGAATTTCAGGCGATAAGTTAAAAAAAAATGAACTTAATTTGCAATAACATACAGTCAGTTCTTGTTTTGAAATTGCAAATTTGTTCCAACAGGATTGATATATTAGGGGACAATTTGAGCATAATGCAAATTTCACATTTGCTTATGCCGAGTTCTTGGTGAGAAACGCCGGAACACCACGTGAGCGCGGGCAACTATATCCAGCTGAACTGAACTGTGGAGAAATTTACAAAACACACACAAGCACACATCTCAAACTTCTCATTACACTTTCCGAGTTATGACTCAATGTGAGCCACATTCATGCCCATCTGTTGTCACAACTTTCCATTGGATTCCAGATCACCTCCTTCTACCATGTCACCCTATGACTCTGAGTTCCACAATAAACTCCAAAGCTTTACCAATGTACTCTGCCATGTTTATCGTAATATTTATGTACTACTGTAGTATTAGTATGTATTCCTTAACTATTTAACATGTGTAAAACTGTGCCACCATTTCTTATTAGGTTCCCATCTTTTAAAAATTTTGTGTTCCTGATGACATTTTTTGAGTGTTTGCCTTTAGCCCCATTTCCCTGTAAGCTACAATTTTCTGCGCAGCATGATGAATTTAGAAACATGTATGTCACCTTATAACAGAACTGACTGTAAATCAGATTTCATTGTTTTATTAAAGATCAAAGAAAGGGCAGAGGACAGAATCAATAACATTTTACCTGATAAAAATGAAACAAATGTTTTGATATATCTTACTAGGTAGAAACAATCAATTTATTTGATAGTCTTCTTGGCATTTTAGAGAACACGGGGCTCCCTTCCCACTATACCCCCAATTCAGCTCAGATGTCTCCTCCAGCAAACCCTTCCCAAACTCCAGAAACTGCCACAATCTGTGTGAGATGCATCTACTATGTCCCAGATGTCCCAAGGATGCCTGCTCATACCTCATCACATCACACTGCGAGTCTGCTTCCTTACTCTCCTTCACTAGACTGTGAGCGCTTCAGCCACCTTTGCACAGGTATTTGAATTCTGAGTGTGCAGCACAATGTCTACAACAGGGGAGGTGCCCGGCAAGTGATTGTGAAGGAAGGATAAAGGAATGTCCAGTGACTCGTATCACTCACGGACTCGAGCATAGTACTTAGCACAGAGACGGTACTCAATAGACACTTGCTGAGTAAATGAAAGAAAACAAAACAAGAAGTGTACTTATTTATAGGTAGGAAAAGTAAGCAGAGTCATCTCTTGAGAATGTCAAATAAAGCCTTCATATAAATAGTGTATCTTTATAGGTGGGTAGGAAAGGAAGATGACTGTGATATTTTATAACCATAATAGAATGGCTCAGTTCCTCAGGAGACTGTTTGGTTTTGTTCTACCATAAAGCAGGCCAACTCGTAAGCCTTGTAACCAGGTGGGTGTTCATTCTGTTTTAAACACCTTCAAAGATTATATTATGTCTCCTGGTAGGCTCAGACAATGCTTGATGATATTTTATAATCAAGAAATTCCTTCCAATGTAAAAGCAAGTTTTCCCTTGCTAGTTTAAACTAATTTCCGTTCGTTCTTCCTTCTGGAGGAATGGGGAACTGGTCAGCATTCTCGTTACAAAACTCTGTATGCTGTAAGACAGTTATTAAGTCATCTCTTAGCTTTCTATCTTCTTGGCTAAGCAACCAAACTCCTTTAATCTTTCCCCACATAACCCATTTTATATTCCATTAAGAATTTGTCATTCGGCTACGGATCTTTCCCAATTTTCACACTTTCTTTTAAAATGTGGAAACCCAAAGTCAACAACATAGTTTAACAAAAGCTTATGCACTGCCAAACATAACAAAAGATTATTTCCTAACTCCCTAAATCCCAGCATCATATGAGTTTTATAGCATGCTTTGCTACCATCCAACCAACTCTTACCATGTCTCCACGCCTGTTTGTTAGTCCTCATGCACTCCCCGAAAGCCTGGCGACTGAAGAGGGCCTGGCACCCACACACTCTGTGAACTGTCGCCCCGAGGTGTCCTGAGCACAGGTAGCACCTTCCGTGTCTGCTCTCAGCAGCTTACTGAACCGGGGCTTTGGGGCAGGGAGCGTGGTCCAGGTGTGCCTCATCTTAATTTTCTGTAGTTCTGGCCACAAAGGAGCTAAACATGCCTGTTGCCGAGCAAAGCTGGCCTTTGTGGTCTTGATTTAGGGTGGGTGCCACTCTGCTAACTCACCTTGAGCTCACAGTCCTTTGCTTGTTTTATCTGGGCTGAGACAATCTTCCTCCCTCTGCTGACAGTATAGTTTGCTTTTCTCTCTCAGGATATAACCTTGACTTTGTTCCATATTTTTGATTTATATAATTTATTAAGATCATTTCTGAATTCTGGTTCTAGCTTTTCAAGTGTCTACAACCCCTGTTAGCTTAGTGTAATCTCCAAACTTAATCAGTATGCGTGTTTTTTTTTTTTCTGTCACCCAGGGAAAAATGAAAATGCAGAACAGAATCTAATACGGGCACCAAGATGAATCCTGAAGATCCTGAAGGCCCCTGTGGCTTCTGATAAGGATTTTAGAGGGTAATCACCCTCAAAATAAAGTAAGTTTAAAAAAAAAGTATGTTTACCTAATTATGATGAGATCTACTTAAACAGAATCTCTTATTTTTTTATAAAGGCTAGCAATTGATGGGGTGGAATTAAAGGTAATAGCAAATGGATATTGGCTCTAACCATTACTTTCCTTTAGCCTGTGTGGGTTAATATTTCATCATAGAAGGAAATTATATCACTTTGGGTAGAATTTGCTGTCCACCAAAGAGAAAGATAAAATTATAACCAAGGTTTTGTACTGGTGGTATTTACTATACTGGTTATTGTCACTGTGGAAACTAAAAATAAATCAATAACTGATTAATGAACTATTTTAAATGTAAAAATATTTTTAAGTCAAAATAAAAATCTAAAGGAAGGGACCTTATCAATCTAGGTGACTGTGATGGTGGTATCGTCATGAGATGAAGTTGCTGAATGATTCAACAAAATACTGAGTAACTGCACAGAGAGGCAAAAACTAGGGAAAAAAATAACTTTAAAATTAAATGCATTCAGTTAAAAAAAATTCCATTTCCCTCTAAACTCCAAACTAGATACCCTATTTATACAGTTAAACAGAAGGAGTATAGCAGTTATGAATTATGTCTTAATAGTTGTAAAGGCTTTCTTCACTGATGATTTTTAACTAGATAAGTTAATTTCTACTGAAAATTATTTCATCTTAGAGCAATTTCCAGCAGACACCATTTCTATCATTGTTGCTACAACTGCCAAAAGATAT
Organism: Rhinolophus sinicus; assembly: GCF_057876585.1. Lineage (NCBI taxonomy): Eukaryota > Metazoa > Chordata > Mammalia > Chiroptera > Rhinolophidae > Rhinolophus > Rhinolophus sinicus. The sequence continues at coordinate 72,752,568 of NC_142503.1, forward strand.
AAAGAGCATACCTAGAGAGACAATTTACAACAATGTCCTGAAAGAACAGTGTTTAGTTAGCTAATTAAAAATATGTATTGACTAAAAATTCAAACGCTATACTGAGTTCCTTGATTATTTCCTAACTTCTTTTAGTTCCAGTTTCAGTTATTTTAGTTATTGTACAATTGTTTGTTAGATATTTACAAAGTTGCACAGAAATGGGTCAAGGGAGAATTACAAAAAATTATCTCACTAGACTCAGATTTATGGAATGTTTGATAAAGGGACATCTGCTGTTAACAGAAAAGAGAACATATATCAAAAGAAGAAGAAAACCTAAGCTGTGATGTTCAGCAAAGAGTTAGTGGACTGACCTTGGAATTGTATTGTATAAACATACAATTCTCCCCCCCATTTAGTTTTCTGCTGGCATATACACTCTGTCTGCATATAATGTTAATGCATCATTTATTTATATCAAAAGCCTGCCCTAGTCAAGTGTCCTAAAAATATAGTAATGTTACAGTCTGTGTTCTGGGGATAAAAGAACTCTTGAGAAAGTTCTCATTCTTAAACTATGCTATTTTATAAAATCAATTCTCAGATATTCAACATCTAGCCATTGAGCTATAGATTCCCTATAAATATGCTCAAATACTTCTCCTCTTCCTGTACTGGCTTTGACTGCTCATTAGCATATCCAGGACAAGACAGGCCGGGTGATACATATCTATCAGTTTAGAAGCTTTGCCAAAAGCTTGTGGAAATTTACTTCCCTGCAATAATCTTATTTTTCATTATAGTTCTTGAAATATGTTTAATTAATAGGATGTAGCCCCAAGGTCAAATAAACACACCACTTAAAGAAATAATATCATAATATATAATTTCAATTCTAATATATCACCAGCTTATAATATATTCTTGCTAAATACTATCTGACATTTGTTTTTTATTTCACATAATATTCAAGATTGAAGATGTAGGTGAAACCTTTTAAAATTAATATCTGTTTTTTATTTGTGTTGACACAATCTATTACATTAAAAAGTATTTGAAAAAAATGTGTCGCTGCTTGAGATTTGGATATGACTTTGTTATAGTGTTTTTCATTGTAACTGCATTCGGATTAGTGGAATTTGACTCATGAATTTAAATGAGAAAGATGAACTTACTGTTTTCTTCAGGAAAACACAGAGAATTCTAGGAATCAAAAGAAAAAATGTATGGAATCTGAGTCAATCTAGATGGAAATTTGATAGTTCATTTTTAACACAATGAAAATTAGAGATTATGAAATAAGTTTATAAATAAGATCAAAGATTCCATTTGGAAGGTTCAGTGGAGAGTCTTGCTCTTACTAGATTGCTCTGATTTTCCTAACTTAGTTCAATCTGATTTTTCAGAAAAGAAACTTAAAGATGGTTGAACTAATATAGGCAACACAATTTTATGGGAGATATCTTTAATACTCCAACAGGAAGATAATTACACTAGACATGTTATAAAATGGTTGTATAATATCAAAATAAATATAAATATTCATTTATTCCAACCCTTCATTTTATAATACATTTAACAAATGTGGACATGATAGCAGGATATTCAACAAAAGGTTAGAATGGTTATGTTTGTATGTTTAAATAGGGTGATGGTTATTTTTTTTCCCTTACAATTTCTGTATCTTTCAAATATTTGACTATGAATAGGTATCATTTTTACAGACAGAGAAAAAGATAGTAATATAAAAAAGTTTAAAAGCCAAATACAATTCTGAGAAGATTGGAATTGTGCTAGCATTCTCCAAGGGATCATAAATCTCCAGGTGTTATATATGATACACGATGACTTCTCCCAAGGCTGATATACGACCACTTGGAAGAATCATGATTATTTTAAAAGTCTATCTTATCTCCACTGGTTACAAGTATAAATAACATTTTAAGTATTAAGGAAGCAGAAGAATCTAGGATTCTCTATCTGCAATTTTTCTTCTCATTGCTGGATTTCCCTCAAACCAACCATTATGGTAGTTGATATAAGAATGTCTGAAATAAAAGTAAAAAAATATTTGAATTGTTCGTGCTTATTTGAAGCTAATACATAATTTTTAGTCAACAAAGAGTTACTGAGTAAATTGCTAATTTTACTCAGTACTGCATGCTGGACAAGACTGAAGAAAAAAAAGTCCCTGCCCTTTCCCTGTCAGGGCTCATGATGTACAAACTCGAAGACTAGGTGGTGATGACCCTGGTGGCGAGAAACTGAGGGCAGATGGGTCTGCCTGTGATTTCCTGTGACTGTGTGGTTTGGTTTCAGTTTGACCGTTTGGAGATGCCTGTTCCAGACAACAATGAAGCAATTATAGGAGGTAAGATACCTACAGAAAAAGGAACAAATTTCACGAAAAAAATGCTTTAACAACATTTTTCTCTTACTTTTTGAGACATTTCATGTTATGGCAAGCAATTAGAGGAAAAAAAGAGGACGGTAAAAGAAAACATGTAACAGACTTCAGTATAAATAAACAGCATTTAAACTGAGGTCTCAAGCTATAACATCTAGAGATAAAACACAATTGATTCTACTCTCGCTGGGGGAACCTCTAAGTATTAGAAAACACCAGGAGAATGAGAGACATTTTAAATCTACCTTCACTTCCTTCCCTCTTTCCAAACTCATTATCATTGGGAATTGACTGGAGAAGGTCTGGAAATTTCGAGAGTGTGTGCTACTTAAAGACCAAATTAAAATTTAAAAATTCTTATCCCTTGCCACTATTATAGGACAAAGAATATATAGTTGGGTATACGCAGGCAGGGCTAAGTCTTATTTGTGTGTTATATTAAATTATTCATTGAAGATAATTCTTTCTAAGCAGGTTTACAAAGAATCATCATATGCCGTTCAGTAAACATGGGGTTTTAAAAATGAAAAGCAACTATGATAATTTCTGACTTATTTATTTTATTTATGGTTATTCATTTTCTTTGTAATTTTCTGTATTTTCCAAACACACACACACACACACACACACACACACACACACATACACACACAAACACACACGCACACACATAATTTAATGAGTGCCCTACTACTGTGTTTCCCAGAAAATAAGACCGGGTCTTATAGTAATTTTTGCTTCAAAAGACGCATTAGGGCTTATATTCAGAGGATGTCATCCTGAAAAATCATGCTAAGGCTTATTTTCTGGTTAGGTCTTATTTTCAGGGAAACACGGTATAATTTTAGAAGCTTTAAATTTATTACTGCTAAATTTCAAAGATCCTACAAGGCAGTATTATTACTCCTAGCTTACAGAAACAAAAAAGTGAGGCTCGGTTTAGTTAGTTTTACTTAAATTCACACAATAGATAATTGTCAGAGGTCAGATTTCTTTTTTAAAGAAATACAAATGAACGGAAATGACCTGCTTATTGTCGTTGCTGTGGGGAAACTTATAGGCCTTGGACATAACCTTAACAGTTCTTCCTAGCCTCTGCCTGAGAGACTTCACCTGATCCCCACAGATATCCCACGGATTGGCTCCAGGGAACCATGACTAACAAATTCCACTTGGACACAAATAGGTGCACTTCTCTGGGCAGGAGATTCATAATACTGATCAGATAATGATTACATAAAGTGCTTGTTCAAGAAAGAAACATAGCACATAGTTTGTTCTTTCAATAAACTTAGGTAAAATTCCTTGTATGGTTGGATTCACTCTAGAGAGTAAGGTGCTTAAAGGAGGAGCTGGCGGAGAGTAGGTGAAAGCCAGGTGCAGCTGAGGCAGGGGCAGGCCAGGAAAGCTGGCCGGGAACCGCTGCTTGAGAAGGGACGAGTAGTGGAAGGCTGTGATTCTCAAGCTTTGCTGTGATCAGAATTACCTGGAGGACTTGTTAAAACCCAGATTGCTGAGCCCCATTCCCAGGGTTTCTGATTCAGCTGAGCTGTAGTGGGGTCCCAAAATTTGCATTGCTAACAAGTTTCCAGGTAATGCTGCTGCTGCTGACCACACATAAGGATTGATGCATAGGCTCTGGGACCCCATCAGGTTTAAATCCTAGGTCCACTACTTACCGTATTTCCCGAAAATAAAGACCTAACCAGAAAATAAGCCCTAGCATAATTTTGCAGGACGACATCCCCTGAACATAAGCCCAAATTCGTCTTTTGGAGCAAAGATTAATATAAGACCCAGTCTTATTTTCGGGGAAACATGGTACTAGATGTGGAATCATTGACAAATTACTTAGCCTCTCTCTACCTCAGTGTTCTAATTTGTAAAATGGGAATTATACATAATGAAGATTAAATGAGATAATGCATGAGTGCTTATTCCATTGTATGACACACATTAAGAACTCAAGAGATGTTATGCATAAATCCATAAACTCAATGGATATATATATATATATATATATATATACATATATATATGTACACACACACACACACACACACACACACACACACAGAGGGTGCCAAAAATAAGTATACACATTTTAAGAAAGGAAAAAACTGTATTAAAATTGTAATACTCAATATATATTGATAACAAAAGATGAATACAAGTCATGTTTGACTTCCGCAATTACAAGAGGTGCTCAAAATGGCTACCATCAGCGCAATTTATATATATATACATATGTATGTGTGTGTGTATATATGTATATATGTGTGTGTGTGAGTGTGTGTATATACATAAATACACACACACACACACACATACATATCTTCCCTTAGAATAAGCAGAATTATGTAATAGTAAAACATCTCCCATAGGATAAGATATTAAATTAAAGCAAGCTGGCTATACTATACATCCAGCCCTCTATATACCCAGGTTCTGCATCCACTGATAAATTAAACCAAAAATATTCCAAAAAACAACCATGTTACGTTGTTGCTGACATGTATTCTGTAGTTAGGCCTATGGTGATTGCATCTGTACTGAACATGTACTGACTTTTTCACCTTGTCATTATTACCTAAACAATACAGTATAACAACTGTTTATACAGCTTTTAAATTACATGAGGTATTATAAGTACTCTAGAGATGATTTTAAGTATACGAAAGGATGTGCGTCGGCTGTGTGCCAATACAACACCATTTTACTGTAAGGGACTTGAGCATCTGGATTTTGGTCTCTGCTGGTAGTGGGGGGGGGGGTGTCCTAGAACCTACCCCCACAGATACCAAGGGACTGTAGTTTATCTTTCAGATAAACCGTTTTAACATTATTGCATCAAGCTAATAATATCATTGCTATTTCCTTAAATTTCCAGCATCTCAATCATGGCAGGCCCATCAATGCTAAGGGAATCCATGGTAACCACACAAAGTAAACATCCACCTACCCATTAGTGCCAGCAATTATTTGGCATTTGTTATGTTAGTTAAACTGTGTAATGATGTGTGAGAAATCAGTTTCTGCTTCCTTGACCCTTTGGAAAGCTCCTTTTCCAAGCCGGCATGCCTTGCTGAGACTTCAGAGTCTGACAGCTATGACTTGAGGCACTATTTGCTCACAAGCCCCCTCTGACAACCAGGCAGCAAACATCGTGGTCTCCAATAAAAGACTAAGAATCTATTACAGGGGCTTGATTATTGATAATGACCATTTCTATTTTGGGGCTAACAGCTAACTAGGACTTTTATGGTCCATTTTAACAAGGATTCATCACGAACCCTGAACTATCCTTCAGAGAACATTAATTTTAGGTGGCATGTGATACACTAGCACACAATGAAAGGATTATTTTCATGCCTTTAGGTTTCAAGAAATATATCCTGCTTACTTACATTTATGAACAAAGGAAAGAGATGAAAAATAAAAATTATTTAAAGAACAGTTTTTAATGTAAACGCATCTTCACGCCTTCACAAATCCTTGACCTTAATTCTAAAATATTATAGGCCTAAAACTACACAGAAATGTTCCTTAATAATAGTATTTTTAACTCAACAGATATTTAATACATATATCTCATTAGTAAAATATCCTGTATTAATTCTGGCAGACATACAAAAGTGAGTAAGTACTTCGCTCTTACTGGGGAACTGGTATTCATGTGGAGGTAAGTCAAGATCACTAGGGGAAGAGGGAGGGCATTTCGGACATGGCCGAGGTCAGAGAGACCTTGGTGGACTGAGGTGAAATGTTTAAGGCAGCTTAGTCTGAGTAGGAGTTCACGCTGGAGAGAAGTGAGAGATAAGGCGACATAAAGAGAGGCCTGGGGTGAAAAGGAATACCATGGACCTGATCATAACTAAAGGCCTTGTTAGCCAGAACCTAATGTCATCGTAACATTTTTTTTCCCCTTACTGTTTCTGCACCTCTGTGCTGGTCAGGAATAGACCTAAGATGTTTACAAGGAGTGACCACAGCTGTGGATCTATGCTCTTCTCTGTCTCCACTGAGACAGAGATGTGCCCAAGGGAGGAGACCGTCTCTGGGAGCAGAACAGGGAGTGTCCAGGTGGGAAGCTGCTCAGTCAGGGCAGGGAATGGAGCAAGAAGGACTGACACCCCCCCCCCACACACACACACACACTCCATTCAGCTGAGTGTCCTGCTGGTATAATGAACACTTGATCTACTGCAACCAGAAGAAAGTATGTTTTCTTTAAAGAAACCTGGGTTGGCAGTGGCAGCTTGTTTTAAAGCATAACATAATATGGCACCAGGGCAGGGGACATTATACAAGAAAAACATTCTCCTTGATATTCTTGCCAGCATGTGAAAGGGAGAAAAACCAATGAATAAACATAGTATGGAAAAACAAATATTTATTCTAGAGCCACGCCCAGGTGACTTTTTTACTCCACCATGTTTGTGGTCTTCTTCCACCACTTCCCTTCATTACAGCTGAAAACACAATGTGTCCCAAAGGAGAAGGTATGCTTGCATTTCACTTTATAAGGGAAATATGAACAAAGAGATCTGAACGAAACCCGATTATGAAAACGTTAAATATAACTGCTTGTTCACTATGCAACATTTCTAATATAATTTTAGAGTAATACAGAGTGGGTTCCTAATGGAGATGATACCTTAATGAGGAGAGTTTCACGTATGCTTTAGGTGAAAAAAAATAAAAAGAGGATGAACCCTGAGAACAAGGGTAAAATATATTTGAAAATAACATCACTCTCCACTTGAAGTCAGAGATTCTCATCTTTAACTGGTGGTATGTAGGTAATACATGAATGAATTTTCTTTCATTTGTAAACGGAAAAGCTTAAAAGGGTATGTGTACTTTAAGATACATCAAGGCATACTTTACAGGATTATAGTACTGGGCCATCAATATTGACCTTATCTGTACAAAAGATTGTTGTACTAGGATGTCAAGGAAACGTACCAGGTTCATATAAAAACAATCCTTCCAACATTCCATAACACAACTAAGAAGTGAGTGCTCTGTTTCATCCTTCTTTAACTCAATGCACTGATGAGTATAATACATGGCAATGAACTTGCTATGAAAACAACACTGATATTTAAAATGGAACTTCCCTCTACTGAGAACCAGAGGAAAAATGCATCCATTTGCTTAGGGTGCTGCCTGGCTACACTCCATTTATGCAGATTTTAGGTTAATTGATAGGACTCACAGGGAAGGGGCTATAAACCATTTTCCTGAGCATACATCCTGATTACAATGTCATGTTAAGAAATGGAGTGCAATCTGTCTTCGTGTCATATTTAATAGATTTCTAGTAAATAGCCCACAAGTGCTTCTCCTAAAAGGTGACGAATTATATTAATGCCCTGTTGTACTTTCATAATTAAGGGTCTAGCAGCATTTCCATTATAATCAAGACTTGAGGTAGAGAACAAAAGGAGTGGCTTTTATATTCCCTGGCTCTGACCACAGTGCTCCCCTCATGCCCCATTGCCACCTTGGCCCATGGGGAACACACCTACGAAGCTAGACTCAGAAAAAAAACGAGGAAGACGGCTGTTAGAGAATTGGCTCTTAGCAGCCTCGGTTTTTAGCAAGTCATTCCCTTTCTTTTCCTGGACTGCTCACCCCTTCTACCAAGCCTCTGCTTCTCCCTTGTTTTCTTGTTTTGTTTTGTTTTGTTTTGTTTGTTTTTTCACTCTCAAAAAGATCCTACTCTCCTTTTTCAGGAGCGGACCTGATGGCTTCTCTTTGACGCCATTTCCTTACCCAGACTTAGTTGCTGCCCTGGTTTTTCTCCTGGAAGAAACCTGGCTGCTCTATGTCTGAGCTGCACAGTATCTTTTGTCTTCTGAATAACAATGAATGAACTTCATAAACAAAACCAATACGAGATGGCAGAGGGAGAGGGGGATACGGTTGATGGGGAACTTCTCTTCCCAAAACAAACATGAATTTACCAGAAAATTCATAGGATAAAAACAATTGCCTCTAAGGCTTCTAACAAAGTAGCGCTTTTAACAGTAAGAATGTCGGAACAGGTAAACCAGGAAGGAGACAGGGTAGCATCTCGGTAGGACTGGAAACTGACACCTTGCTGTGTTCCCCAAGTTATTTGGGGTGGAGGCATCATATCCCATCTGTATTAACACGCATCAAAAATGGAAATGGAAGGGATTGGGCATAGCGAGGATTAACAAAAATAGAGAGAGAGAGAGAGACAGGAAGAAGAGGAAAACACAATAAGAAAGAGGGATATTCTGGATTGTTTCAACCTGCTTTGAAGTCAACAAAAAGAATCGAGGTCCCAAAGAGAAGAAATGGGGTGGCTAATCCTGCCCCTCAAACATAAACAATTTTTAAAAGCCTTTTTATTTCCATCATAGGCAGACTGTGTGGTCTAGTGAGCAAGCACAGCCTGGGGAGTTTGGACACATTGGGGTTTTCATTCTTAGCTGTTTCCCTTAGGAGTTGGTTACATCAAATCGAACAGTGACGTAGGGAAGATAATATTCACTTCCCAGAGCTATAAAGATGGCAAGCTTAGATATGTAAAACACTTCCAAAGAGTTGTAATGTTGTAATCCCATCTCTGTCTCCTATTATGAACTTTCAAACTATTTAATTTTATAAATTTGCAACATAGATTGTACTTAATTCTTATTTTTACAAAATTCAAACGTACTATCTTACTATTAACAAATGAACATAAGATTGTTGGAATGATAATATTCCAACTAAGGACAATATTAAAGAACGACAAAGTCTAGTCCCTCAAACTGAGGTCCCCAGAGGTACTTTGGCTCTAGTTTCTGGGTACAGGAAGCCCGCATACAACTTCAGTGCCCAGATGCCTGCGTCCCTGGTACCCATGTATTATACATTATACATACACTGCATCCTTCTAATAACCTCACCCATTGCTCAAACCCAAGCAAGGTTTTATTTCTTGCAACCAAAATAGCCTAAAACAGTTGAATCAAAGTGAAATAAAAATTAAAAATAGTTATCATGCAATCTAAATTCCTACCTGTTTTGCACTGGAATTATATGAACAGGGAGAGGTAAATAATGTGTAATACTTTTATGGTAGATAAGATATATTTAAATATTGAGAGATATTATTCAGAAAATTAGTATTCATTTTAATACATAATTGAATATTTTGCATAGAATCTTCATATATGTATTTTTGGACAAAAGGAAGAAAGCGTTTTTGTTGCTGAAGTGCATATACTTTTCTAGAGTAAAAACTTTATACTAACCTTTTATAGAAAATCAAAATGAATTAGTATGGTGTATACGATAACCTACTATGTCATCAGGCCAGAAGTTTGACCAATTCCTTTTCATGGTAGTTTGAAAATGTCAAGTTCATTTTTAAACCCATGGCTAGTTTCATCTAGTTTAAACCAAAAGTGACAAAATAGGAATTGACTGGGGGGAAAATTCTGCAATCCACTGTTCTTAATATTTGATAATCCATGTGAAGCAGGTTTACCACAAACTGCTGTGACAGAACAAAGATGACAGATAAACTCCTGTGACCAAATTAATTGGAAATAGATGCCTCAGTCTCGTGATCCTATTTCAGTTTTTGAAAGAATGATATGCACCTTCAGAGCACGCCACGTCTAAGGATGATTAGTTCTTGTACTGCAGGGGTCAGGCTGATACGGCGTGTTGCCAAGTGTCTCAAGAGAAAGCTAAAAGTTCAGTGGAGGTGGTGCAGGCTGTGTAGCTATTCCAAGATTACCTCAGAGAACATTCTGGCTTTTCTGTTGAAAGCTTGTCAGTTTCATATCTATTCTCTTTGTGCCTGTGATGTGTATTTTCAAACTGCCCTAAGTGGACCTACTTAGATTGATCTCTTGTTTTTTTCACTTTTGCCATACTGCTGAGAAACATAATATAAAGTAACTTTAGGTATGATAGCAGGCCATCGATATCCACATATCTTTTTCCACCTTTACTATGATTTATATATGTCAGAGTGAGCTGGTTTTAAACTATGACATCTAATCCCTAAGATAGTTCTTAATGTTATCCATTTGTCTGAAAGCAATAACACTATGCAAGAGGTAAATGGTCAACCATCTATAAATTTGCAGCTAGCTAAAATACAGCCAAATATTAACACAGCCAAAAATGCTGTTAATTAAATGATTAAATATCATACAAATTACTAATTGTAAATAGATCATAATTTATCTTGGATATGCTTCAAAATAATTCAGTGTGTGGGAAGAGAGTAAGAGATGGCGAGAGAATAGATGAAAGAAGTTTAGTTGTCTACTGGTAACTGTTGAAGCTGGATAATATGTACATAGCATTTCATTATAGTTTTTTGTAGAGACTTTTGTTAATGTTCAAAATTTTCCATGATAAAAACATTTTAGAAACATAAAACCTAGCAACTATAGAAGGTTATATTATCTAATGTTGAAATAAATGTATTTTACACACTAAAAATATAATCTACTGAATGAATCATCAGTATTGAATCTACTTGACACAGTAACCATAATAAACTTATGAAATAAAATATATCTGTAGTTGGAGTAAAATATTTCAATGTCTAATATAGATATATGTCTTTTATACTGATAAATCCACTTCTTGCTTGTCAAACCAATTGTAATGAAGATAATATAAGGGAATCTGAAAAAAAACAATTATTTTAACAGGGACTTTTTTTTTTGTTGGCATGTTTTACTTCTATTCACCAAAGATGTCAATGCTCTCAAAATAAAACCTTTTTTAAGCTAAGAAAAATTATAAGATTAAACACAAGGGAAAAGGCAGTTTACTCAAATGTTACAGCAATTCAACACAAACCTAACACTAATTTAAATATATTTTTTATTATTATTTGCAGCATGAATAAGGTTGCAAGAAATATCTCCCTTTATACTAAAATAACTCAAATCTCAGTATCATATCTTAATAATCTTTTCAATGTAACAGGGATACATACTGAAATCAAATAAACTTTTAAAAATAGACCTAATTCACATCACTTAAAATGCAAGTTTAAGTAGTCTTTCAAATTATGTTTTTCTTGAAATTATTTTGACAACTTGATAGCTATTCTCATTTTTTAAAAAAAGCATACAATAACACACTAAACTTTCTAGTTTCTAGTAACACATTTACAGGTGTGTAGTTATTTATAATGACAATTTCAAAAACTACCAGTCACTCAAAACTTAACAATATAGTCCAAGAATCAGACTGGAGGATGGAACTATCTAACAAATAATGTAATTTGTAAGATCAACTGTGGGAAAATTATGTTTATATAGCTGAGCAATATATTTTTTTAATTTTTAATGCTATTAAATTTTCCAAAAGTCTATAAAAATTTATTGACATCTTAAGTTGAAAACTGCCAATAAACTCAGACCAAAAGTCACATAACTGAAACTTTAACACACTGATGAGCAATAGCATTTATGAAAGGATGGCTGGAAACAATCTGCTGCTTTGAGAAAAGATAGATAGGGAAACACAGGAGTGGGAATTTAAAATATAGCTCATCCACTGAGATATTCTGTCTATACAGTCCTTGGTTATTTTTTTTTTAAACGTAGTATTAAGAGAAAAATATTTTCTATGTGATCTGCAAAAGCCAAAAATCACGTTAGTAGTATAGGTTTTCAGCTACTGCTATTTTAGATATCTGCTATTGCTTAATTTTTAAATGAACACTCAATTTTTCTTTTAAAAAATCAGATTCATAATGGTCAGGCAGGTAAGTAAATTTTCCCTCCACAGATGCTAAAACCTATCCTGAAATAAATAAAAATTTTATTTGAAAAGAATAACAGTAATCTATTACAGAATTGAACCTGTTATAAGCCAGGTGCTTTGTATACGTTCTCTCATGTCCTCCTTTTGAAATTCTTAATTTTTTTTTTCTTTCCAGGTGAGGAAAAAGGCTCATGTAAATTTAGTAGCTCCACACACATCTAGTAAGATAGTAGCAGTGGCTTGGCCTGATGCCTGCTCATGCTATTTGCATATTCTGTGTCCAGAAATGAAACCTGTCTTCAGTGAGCATCTGGTTTATTGTTTTTAACCAGTGTTGGCAATAAAGATATTCAAAGCCTGGAAATTTAGCAAACTTTAGCATGTTGAATAGATGCACTGCAACCATGGCTGGATATGAGTAAAATTGTAAATTGGGTTTTAAGTGTTCTTAGCAGTGAATGAGAAATTCTGCTCAGACCAAGCAATGAATAAATCTGCACCCATTTTCATGATCAAAGACAATACACTTTGATAGTGTTTAATTCATTATGGATGTATTAGGTGAAACTGAATTGATGCAGATAGCTGAGATAATTACTTTCTAAATTAATTCGATACTTCTGTATAAATATTGGCCAAAGGAGAATACTGTCAGATTTCTTTTTTTGTACATTTATGTGTGAAAACAAACAAAAAGAATATCATCAGGTTTCTTTGGTGTACACGGCCAATTTAAAATTTTTTTTTTTTTTTAAAGAAAGATAATTTTAAAAATAGGATCAAATGACAAAAAATTCAGAAGTCTTCTTCTTGATGTATGCTCTGAATAAGACAGCTACAACATTCTGAATTCTGTGATTAGTCTGAAACCAACTAAGTTTATATCCAGATGTCTAGCAAGATACCACCTTTCAAGTCATTACCACTTTTTTCCTACCGCAGTTATAGATTAATCCGAGAACTCACTGGTGAAACACTTTTCCTTCACTTTTGCAATTAAAATTTTTTTTCAATCATTTTTCTCTTGAGGATGTCATAGAAGGTGCTAACATTTTCATAAGAAAAATCAACACCTTTAGAGGACTGAAAACCTGATAGGAGTTGAATATATAGCACTTTTTCTAAGTAGTTTAGTTTTAGAAGCAGTATTCTTGCAGAAGACCAAGAAATGCTTTTATAAAAGTAGAGCAATGCATTTCAATTAAAGATCTTTTTAACATATAAACGAAACATCAAACACACAAGTAACTGGTACTAATGACAACAGACCAAATTTGGATGTTTAGTTTTGAAATGTGAAGTTTGCTTAAATTGATTAAAATTACTCATTTAGATATGGTACTTACTACATTTGAATTTTTTGCTCCATTAATTAAATGTAAAAGTGAAAAAACAGCATGATGATCTTTTTGTTTAGTTTAATGGAGGTAACTGCCTACCTGGAATTTAACCCCAAGCCAAATTTTCTCTTAGAAAGCAACAAAATTTGGCAAAGAAATAATTTTGTACAAAGAAATCAACTCTTATGTACACTTGATAATGTAGAGGACAGTCCCAAATGGCTATTTAACCTCATATCATGTCTATTTGCCCACAGGGTATTCTCATCTGGATATCTAAATAGAAGTATATGTGATATATTTGGAGTTCTTAATAATTCTAGCTAAGTAATGGCATACTGTGACTCCCTGAATTAAGTGAATTTCTCCACTAGGTTCACCATGTTAGAAATGTCCGTGGATCTCCACTGTGAAAGGACCATCAGCATGGGCTGGGCTCCAGGAGAAAGCTTTGAATTTCCTCTCTGTTCTTCCCTTAACCCCTCTTCATTTCTTGCCATGCAGGAGGAGTGTGGATCTCAAGTTGGATTTCAGGATGGCAACTGAACATGTTCTAGGGATGAAATTTTTGAAAGAGAGAAGAATGTTTCTCTACCTACGGCGGAGGTGACTTTCATCTGGGATCCTCCTATGAGGCTCTTGCTACCACCCCTTTTCATTCCGCGTGGGCAAACGGAACTGGAGCCAGCTATCACCCCAGAGAGAAAAGGCGTGAGAGGGTGCAGATGGATGTGCCTTTTTGTTTCAAAGGAGTTGCTAATTCTAAGATTGGTGTTTGGGGCCAGGAACCCACTTTGTCCTTCAACCAGGACCAAGGTGCACTCCAAGTTCTGTTTTGTTTTGTTTTAATTAGAGTTCTGTGTCAGGTTTGGGACCAAAGAGATCCATCATCATTAATACATTTAACAATTCATTATCAGGTGAGTAATGATTACAAGTGTAAGTTCTGGAGTTAGTCTCTAAATTTGAATTCGAGTCCCATCACTTCAAAACTGCATAACTTGGAGGCAAGTTATTTAATTTATTTAGGTCTTAATTTTCTCACCTGAAATATGAAAATAATAATAATGACTCACTAGAAGGGTTGTTGTGAGACTTGATTAAATAAATGTGGAAACCCTTAAAACTGGCCTGACATATAAGTGCTCAATAAATATCAGCTAGTACTACAGATCATTATTTAATGTAAGACATATTGGTAATGCTGGTCTTGCTCGACAAGCAGCTAAGCAAAGGAGGACACAAACATAAACATGAAAGAAAGGTCCCTGCCTGTAGGGAACCCGTCTCCTGGTCCTGTGCATGCATCTTCTTAGGGACGACTAGGATTTATCTGAGTCAGGAATCCCGAGGTGATGTACCATCTTAATAACAACCTGATTTTATCCTTCTAACAGACACCAACTTTCAGAATGGGGCCAGGGCCAAATCTGAGGCTGACTGGATACCCTTCTGTTGACATTTGGAGAGGCCCAATTTTATACTTCGAGCTTGATTTCTTAACAAATAATTTTTAAAGGTGATACTAGTTACAGGCATATGGAAGTAAGACTTCCTGAAGATGAATTAAAATGTACATGACTGCAGATAACTGGAAGCCAGAAACACAAAGACTGCCAGTCTTTCTTCTCGGTTCCTTATGTCTGTCTTGTTTTCTAAAAGCCTCTGATTTGTCCAGCATAACTACACAGCTAACAGCGCTGACAGTGTGAACAGGTGGGGCAGGTAAAAGGGCTTCTGAAAGTACAGACAAGGGTATAAAAGGCTGAGTAAAAGGAGCAAGGCTGCGGCTTCATGGCTTGTAGGCCTGGGCAGTGTCACGGAAAGCAAATGTCAGGCACATAGAAAAAATATGTGTATATGTATTTTTAAATCCACATAATTTTGATTTTTAAAGAGGTCTCTGGAGCAGTGATACCTAAATCTAACTAATTATAAACTCACTAGAGAAACATCAAGTAACATTTGCAAAAAAACTACAGACTCCTGCCTCCAAGACTTAGTAGGTCTGACATATGGAAGGTAATTTGTACTCTCCCAAGCTACACAGAATATTTGAAGGCAGTACTAGGATTGGATGCACTCATGTCAATCTGATCTTTAGAATCATTACCCAGCCCCCAAGCTCCACGGAGACTCTGGTTTCACTTGTCTGGGGTGGGACCTGGCACTGGTGTTTTGTAAAACATGCCCATGTAATTCTAAGGTGCAGTTGGAGCTACGTAGCATGGGCCCTAGTTCAATGCTTTCCTACTGAGCATTTTATTACAAAAATGGATGGGGTTTCTGTGCTTCAATGCAAAGACCATATGCCACTGTCATTACCAGTAGATGCTACCTGAGCTCTCACTGCATAAGCTATAGCACTGAGTGAAGGCATAAACATAATTGGGGGCACACATCCTAACTACTGATGAAGCCAGGTTTTAGATAAAATTAAAAAATTAAATCCCAGGGTGACAAATATGCTGTGTAACCTTCATCCACTTCCCCCAATATAACCTGAAGGCTGCTATTTCAGATCTAAGCTTCTTACTATTTTATCTCTTCCTGTTTTGCGTGTTTAAATACTGCTTACACTGAGAGAAAAACAATCACGTGTGGTTTATCCGTTATTTTATAATTATCTTTCATCGACTTACAAAAGTGAGAAGTGAACATAATTTATTTTCAGGGGTACCCTATATAAACACACTTTAACATACTATCTAAGCATAATATTCCAAAGATTCGAGTAGGAAGATTTAATCACACTATTTAATGAAATAAAAACTAATTGCCTAAATCAGAATTTCTTTCAAATGAAGTGAGAGGAGGGATTACATATGACTTCATCTGTTTGCCTCTAAAAATACCGACACACACACACACACACACACTCACATACAGTGACTTAAAGACATAAAATCGGGACAGGTATATGACCATCTAGGCAGTTATATGACCATGTAATGCTGGGATTTTCCTTACGACAAATAAAAACTAGGAAGAAATAGGTACAAATTGCCTCTCTTTATGCAGTTTAACGATGGATAGATTTAGGCAAAGTAGGAAGGAACTAACTTTCTATTATGGAAGTAAAACATATAACAAATATCCAGCACTAACATGAAAAGTATGTATTAAATACAGAGCAAATTGAATTTTCTATTACCGCACATCAGACAAGAATACTTTGTCTCCTTGAGACTGGAACAAAATCCAAAAACCGTTGGCCTTGAGAAGGACATATAAACAAGGCTATGACTCTTCCAATCTCTGGCATTATTTTTTAGTGTTAAAACCTTGCCATTACTAAGAAGATTTTCCTCTTTGTCCTTCTACATGATGAAAAAGATAACCGATGGCACTTTTGCCATTGAAACAGGAAGAACTTACTCATACCAGTTCTAAGTGTGCTTTGGGGGACAAAGTATTAAAACTTTTCTATCACGGAAAATTACAACATACATAAAAGTAAAGCAGAAAAAATAATATAATGAACTTCCAGGTATCCATCATCCAGCTTTAAAGTTAACACATAGGCAAATTTGTTTCATATCTACCCCTACCTGCTCCCCCCCCATGGACATGCCGACTGGATTGTTTTAAAGCAAATGCTAAACAACATCACATATCATGGGGGAGGGTGGCATTTCATCACACTATTGTCCAGCTTCTGAATAATTAGGATTTATGTTTTCTTTTTCAAAGCATATCTCTTGTACATTTTTCATTCCTAAAATTTTTTCTCATAAGTCCTAATGCTTTTATAAGCTTTATAAGCTTTGCCTGGAAAAAGAAAAGATTATCTTCGACTGGCATGGTAAGACGAGTGATCATTCTTCAGCCATGTGTATTTCCCGTGTGTACTCTGACTCTACTAAAATAGGTCATCGGATAAGAAATTATAGATGCAGGGATTTATTAGACCCCCATTTGCAAATATATACTACACAAAGCTATTAAATACAGAGTTTTCCTGACATTTTTGATATATCAGGAAAGTTCAATGTCAGTGTAGCCTCTACTTTTACATTCATTTGACTAAGGAATAGTCTTTTATGTATCTCATGTTTTTCATGCATTTAACCCAATATCTGCATAAATAGAAAATTTCTTATATTTTCCTTAAACTATGTAATCTAATATATATTTTCTCTAGAGTGTTCCATTTTTATATGTAATGTCTTCTTTTAATACAATGTTCATGTTGAAAGAAAGAGTATGTATTTATTGTTCGTCGGGAATCTTCCTTCAAATCATACTTCTTTGTATCACGGCGTGCTATCTCAAATAGTTAGGTCATGGAAATGCAAAAACATATTGTGGTGGAAAATCCAAATTTATATCTGATACTGCCACCACAGCCAACCAATTTTTGAATAGAGCCCATCCTACCAGATCAAGCTCACTTCAGACTAACATCCTTTAGCTCAAGAATACACATTCCCTTAGTGTCCCAGTCAGGGCTGTGGTGCATAGACTGAAGAGTAATAATGAACTAGCAGAGAGTTTCAAAATTATGTTAAAATCATACCTAAAATTATCATTCTGGTTAATTCTACATATTTTAAAGTACATTTTAAAGGTAAAAATTGTGTTGTATTAACCAAGATGGCTTGGATGAGGTAGAATTAACACTGATTCATAAAGGAGGATTGTTTCATTTGACTATTCTAGGAGGATTTAAAATTATTTTCAATAAAGGTTAGTGACATGGTATCAGAAAAAATTATTTTTAAAAAGAAAATCATCTATTTTGATGCCAAATAATTCTAAATGTTTTTTTTAAAAAAATCAATAAAATAGTGTGTTTTCTTTCTATTACATTGCCTTTAGTCAGAAGAATTTGTGGTAGGGCAAAATGTGTGTGTGTCCATTAGCCTCCCTCCCTTTGAGACTATAGGCAATTAATTTAGGAATACTTTATCTTCAGACTGCAGAAAGTATCAAAATTAAATAATTGAAAAAATAAACAAAAAGATAACAAGCATACTATAGAACTTATTTAGATACCTTTATAATGTCACATATGTCTAAACAAAAATATTATTTAAATAGAAAAGGCAAAATTAATTTATACTGTTAGAAGTAATGACACTGATTACCTTTGGGGTAGGGTAATGACTGAAAAGCGTCATGGGCGTGAGAATTGTGGGGTACTGGAAATGTTTCTTGAGCTAGATGCTGGTTACAGGGTGTATTCAGTTTGTAAAGATTCACTGATATATGTGCACTGTTCTCCACATATATTATATTTAAAAGTTTTGGAAAAGCAAAACATGAATGAAAATGGTATTAGACCATTCCATACTGTATTACCTGAAGCATTGTGCTATTTTTTAATTTTTACATATTAGTAAATATTTTCAAATTCATAACTAATATAAGAAGTGGTTCTTCTAATTTCAATGTTGTACAAGACCAATTATTTCCTAATTAACCTGATTTATTTAAAATAGATGCTTCTTTGAAGGATTAGAAATAATTTTGAATGTGACTTTGCTTCCATTAAGAGTAAAGATGGCTTAATGAACTCTTTAGTATAGGATATTTAAACTGTCTCTATCAGATGAATCAAAAGAACCAAAAAAACAAGGATATGTGTATATATATCTATATATAGATATATATGTGTGTGTGTATATATATATATACATATATATATATCATAAACAAGGAATATATATATTCCTCATCAATTTCAGTAGGCCTTATTTTAGAGACTATGAAATTTCCCTTACATTAAAAAAAACAAAATCACATCTCCCATAAGCGTTTGCATATATATGGATCAATGTAACCAAAACCCCAATGAACTCAAATTTCTGAGGGCTTTTATAAATTATTCAAGATCTTTAAAAAGTTATTTTTGAAAAATGATATGAGATGTGTAGTAAGAAATTCAAGTAGCTGGTCTCATTTAAAGTTTTATTTAATAATATTATCAAATAAAAATAAATAATATTAAATAAATTAAATAAGTAGTATCAAATCAATGAGTATTTAAATTAGTTATGTGAAACCTAATAAAAGGCATAAAACTGCTATTGTAAAAGAAGGTGAAGGCTCTGGATATGGAACACGGGAAATGAAAAAATACAGACGTAGAAAAATGCAGACATTAAAGGAGTCGAAAAATTGGACTCTGCGGCTGGAGAAGTACAGTGGGACAGCTGAGTCTGGAAGAGACAGCTCACTACAGTAGCAGAAGCTACTTAATTTTATGGTTAACTTGTGACCAAAAACTCAACAACTTGAACCATGTTGAAATGCTCACAAACCATTACAAATTCCGAATGTTCTCAGATATGCCATGCCTGATTTTCACCTTCTTTCCAACAATACTGCTCACTGCATTGCCCAGTTTTTCTGTCCAAATCTTTCCTTCCTCCACCAACCTGAAATCTTCAACCTGTCTGAAATCTTCCCTGACCACACTTTTTCCTTCTCTGAGTGTGTCTGACGCTAAGAACTTAGTTCTTATGTAAGAAGTGTTTTTTGAAGGAAATTCTCATTTTTTCTGATGTGAGTAGAAAGAGCAAATTCTATCTATTGCATTTTCTCATTGAATCTGTACAACAGACCGATTCACAGATTGAGACTCAGAGAGACAAAATAATATGCCTGTCTTCACGTAGATGTTAAGGACAAGACTGGATTCTGAATTGGGGCCTGTTTGACTCCAAAGTATCACATGAATAAAGTCTCTGCCTTCAAGCAGATGGTGCTTTGGGAGGACAGAGAGAATTATATTTCACATGATGGCCTAGAAAATGGGCTGCATTACTAACTTCGCTACTCCTAGCCCATTGCCTGAGACAGATGTAGACAGAAAACATTAGAAAGAAGAGAAAGAATTTGCACATGCTCACATACCCCTTAGTGGCAGGGCAGGGACTAGAAACAGTCTCCTGGCTCCTTTCTACCATGCTCCACTGAACAGACATAGCACAGTGTTCATGGATGAAAGATTTGATCCAAGCAGGCAGCATACTCTAGTGGAAAGGGTACCAGATTTAGGGTCAGGGAGTTCTGGGTTTAAATCCTGTCTCTACCATTACTTTGTGTCCTCAGGCAACATTTGCAAATAACCTGAGCATATTTCCTTAGCAGTATAACAACAATAATACAGACACTGAAGGTCTATAATGTGAAGACTAATGGATGCAGTGCATGTTAAACTACTGACAAAATACTCAGAGTTAGTTTCTCTTTCTCCCTTCTCAGCTTATATGTAATGTTGAAATGCTGAACACTAGCATTCTACTGACACCTCATCATTTGCAGGATTCATCACAAAGCATGGTCCAGAAATCAGACATGTGTCCTCTACAGGGGATCCACTCCACGTGGGCTTCTGTGACCCATCCAGGCATCCTAATGAGAGAACAGCACTCCTTGCTATTCATTACCCAAGAGTATTAAGGAGATGACACAACGATTTCAAAAATTCATTATCATATCAAATAATGCAGGTCTCATTACAAGAGGGCAAGGAGTTATGAAGGAGATGGTTTCCTTTTTTATTTCTATCTGATATGTTCCTGTCTGTTTTCCAAGATGTCAGATGAACAGTGTGCTTTATTTATAAATGATACTACAGTTGAGAACAAAAGGATGAGATTATAAAGAGGAGGAAAGAAGTCTCAGAAAGATGAAGAAGGGGGTAAACTTGAGGTCTATTAACTAGATGGATGAATTAACACTCCGAGTCACCAAGGCAATAAAATAAATAAAACCATGTTCAGTGACTGGCTGCATCTTTGCCACAAAGAAAGAAAGGCAGAAGTCACATTGATATCCATTTTTCTCATATTTCACTAAATTTAGAATGAATCCTGAAATGGAGTTTCACACTAAAGATGGTTCATCTAGAGCTGCAGTCTCCAATACAGTAGCCAGCCACTAGCCAGACACAGCTACTGAGCACTGGAAACGTGACTAGTCCAAACTGGGATGTGCTATAAATGTATAATACACATCAGCTTTCAAAAACAGTATTAAAAATGTAAGATATCTCAGAAGTAATATTTTAATGGATTAAATGCTGAAATAATGCTATTTTGGATATATTTTTATTAAGTAGAATATTAAAATGAATTTCCACCAGTTTCTTTTCACTCTTTTCAATGTGGTACTAGAAAATTTTAAATTACGTATGTAGCTTGCATTTGTGGCTTGAGTTACACTTGTATTGGACAGTGTGGGCCAAGAATGAGAATCAAAGACATTTTGTTATTCAGGAAAGTGACAAAATAAGAGAAATACTCCCTTCAACTAAAACAAGAGGGGTTGAAATTCATTAAGAATTCCATTTGCACACTGTTTCACGAGTCACAGATATTCACGTGATATTATACTGTCGGTATTCAGCATGTTACATTGCCACCTGAAACATTTGTGCTCTTTAAGATTATAACCTACAGAGATAAGATTTAAAGAACTTTATGCTTAGAATACATTTATTTATAATATGTATATTTGGAATTATAATATATAAATATGTATATATATATATGAATGACACAGATGTCACTAGAACACCAGAGTTCAGTATAGATATATAGATATACAGACATAGATATAGACATAAAAATGTTGAGGTCAGAAATTCAAAAGCAAAAACCCTAAGAAACCTGAGATTTGATCCTTTTTCCTAGACTACTCCAATATCTTCCTTATTATTGGTGGTCTCACTGATCTCAGTGCCACCCTTCTTTCTCACCACCGGAGTTCTGTTTTGAAAGATAAATTTGATTTTTCCACTTTCCTCCTCAAATACCCCGAATAACTGAACATTTATAGGATAAAGTCTAAATTCTTTAGAGTTAAAGCTTGCCAATATCTCACTCCCAACTACCTTTCCACTCTGGTCTGTGAAAATTCTCCACCACAGGTGACCATCTTGCCCTTGTCAGCCATGCCAAGCTTCCTCAGAGCTCTGTCTGCTGCCGTCTCCCTCCTTGTCGGCTGGTGCTCTCTCCTTGCCTCCAGTGATACCCAGCTGACTTAGGACGGCCTTTTCTATACTCTCCAGGTCTCTGGTGCATGGATAGTATGTGCATCCCATTCATCACACTGTGTTGCATGTACACGTCCACGGCGCCACTCAAGATCAGTTTGAGAGGGAGCAGGATGAAGAGAAGAACGTCGGGAGTTTGCCTTTGTGTCTCGTATCTAGTACAGTGACAGACGTAAAACTAGGTTTTCAATAAATATTTATTGATTGAAAGGATTATGGCTGTTTTCTAGCATCTTAGGCTCTAGCCATGCTAGACTCTCATGTTTCTGAAACATCTAGCACTTTCCTGCAACTACATCCTACTGTTTCATCACAGCTTAGAATGCTTTTCTTTATGAGATTGATTTACATTTATTAAAATATATATGTATATATTTTACGTTATATATTACAACCCGCAGTCTTATACTGTACACTTCATTTCCAAACCCTACTTCCTGATATAAACCACTTCCAACTCCTTTAGGTGTTTCTTTGTATTCTTGCCTTCATTCTTAACATTTCATAGGCCTTGCTCTCAAGGAGGACTCAGGCAAAAGAAGGCAGGTGTGTTTCAATCTTCATGCTCCCTAAAATATCTTGTAGAGCACTTTATACATAATAGACATTCAATAAACACTTATTGGTAGATGACTGAATGAATGGGTAAGTGAATATCCATGCTCTTTGGTGCTTGAGCACAAACTAATTACTCAACAGTCTGAAGTGGAGATGCATTCAGATAACACAATCAAGGCAAATAAACAAGTTACAATGGGGTCCCAATTGAGAACAAGTAGGAAGGAGATAATAAAAGGCAAGACAAGGTGGGCAGAAACCAGGAAATCTTCCAAACCAAAAAAGTCAGGGTAGTCTGGGGTGGGAGATGAGGGTAAGGGGGATCAGGTATATGGTGATGGAAGGAGAACTGACTCTGGGTGATGAACACACAATGGGATTTACAGATGATGTAATACAGAATTGTACACCTGAAATCTATGTAATTTTACTAACAATTGTCACACGATAAATTTAAAAAACAAATTAAAAAAAAAGAAAAAGAAGTTCTATGAATGAGTTTTAGAATCAGATAAATTTAGATTTGCATCCTAGCTGAATAACCTCAGGCAAATTATAAGACTTTCGAGGGTCTCGGTTTTCTTATCTATAAAATGGGGATAACATTCCTTACCTTCCAGGTTCGCTATAAGTAAGTGTCCGGTATGCTCTATAAATGAAAGCTACTTTATTATTATTGTGTGTACATATAGAAATAATTACAACAATAACACCACCCTGATATGACGCTGACTTCTGTATAACCAGAAGTTTCTTGTACACTTACTGCTGAGGCTTCACTAGGCTAGGACAGAAACAGAAAGAAGTGGTTAAACTTCGTAAGGGTAAGTATGTGGGAAGCACATGAGGACAGCTTCTTTCTAGGAGCATTAGGAAGGCAGAAATCTACTTACATCAATATGCTAATCACCTTTTTTGTTTGTTTGTTTGTTTGTTTCAGGGACTCTACCAAGAAAAATCAAGTTTCTTCTTTAGATGCCATGCTCAAAAGCACAATAACAATATTTTAGAATTGACAATGGGCATCTGATTACTGCTAAAATTTAATACATATACTTGATGGAAAAGTAAATTTCGTAACATCCTATACTAATGTAATCCATACACTGAATTGAAACTCTATCTTCAACTTACTATTAAGATAGATATGCCAGAATCTCAAGACAATAAAATTTCACTAGAGAGTATCATATACCAGAACCTAAATTGCTCTCAGCATCTCCATGATGATTCAGTGCATTAAAGATAAGTGATTGGTTAAAAGCATTTAAATCAACCTTATGTTCTTGAGATTTTCCATGAACAATAACAGTATCCATTTAGAAAGATCTTACCAAAATGAATTTGCTGTAAAGAAAAGAGAAACACAGCACAATAAGTTATTTTAAAGCATTGCCTAGTGAAGTAACATCATCTACTGGGTGGAATGTAACACAAGGCCTTGAATCACAAAGTGCTCATAGGTGACAGGTAATCACAAACACCTGTGCTCACTTCCATTTACCAAAGACACATGAAATTTATGAAATAGCTGATTCACAGTAAACTGATCTGCAAATATAAAACCTCAAAGCAACTAACAATATTAGAATGTTGTCCTCATAGCCCTAAATAACCTAAGGGCAAGAGGCAAGAAAAATTCTCTTCACATATGGTAGTGGACTTTGCTAGTTTTGCAATATTTTTTATATATAACAACTGTAGCTATTTACTAGTTGTGATCCAATTAGGGGGTGGAAAAATCCCAAACAGAGAAATAAGAATGGTCTGTGTGGATATTTTTAATAAAAGCATGACAAGTCAAAATAAAGTCTCCAAAATGGAGTTAATTTCTATTAATTACAATTTTTTTAAGTTCATGCTCATTATAATAACAGAAATAGAACTTAAGTAATCTGAATTTGAATATTTTAAAAAGTTAAAAATGTATTTCTTTTAACCTAATTTTTTGGCTGAAAGTGCAGAAGAGAAAACTACTTTCTTAGGGTTAGCTCTGCTGTGTCCTAGGAGAAAACAAAAATAAGCTACAAACAAAACATTCCATGGCTAATACTTTTGACACTATTGGTGTTTTCCTCCTGTGCTGTTAAGGGCTTTTGATGACTCTAATAACTACAGAGGGAGGGAGGGAAAGAGGGAGGAGAAAGAGGGAGGGGGGGGGAAAGAGAGAGAGAGAGAGAGAGAGAGAGAGAGAGAGGACACACACACACATAAACGTGATCAGTAGCTTGCAAGTCAATATTTTTAAAGGGGGGTGGGGGTGGGGGGTGGGAGATGAGGGTAAGGGGGATCGAATATATGGTGATGGAAGGAGAACTGACTCTGGGTGATGAACACACAATGGGACTTATAGATGATGTAATACAGAATCGTACACCTGAAATCTATGTAATTTTACTAACAATTGTCACCCCAATAAATTTAATAAAATAAAAAAAATTTAAATGACAAAAATTTCAACTCACAAGTTTCTCTTATTAAGTTGTAGATAAAAACCCAAACAGACTTGTCTTTCAAACATTATTGTGCTCCAGATATACTAAAGAATTATTTTTACTACAAAACAGTTAGAAATGTGATAAAAGTAGCACTCTTATAAATACATAGCTTATTTTATAAGAAAATAAGAAAAAATGTGCCATTCAGACCAGCAATTCTTCTCCTAAGTATCTACTCATAATAAATAAAAACCTGCATCCATACGAATACTTGCATGAGACTATTCATAGCACTATTATTCATAACAATGAAAAAGAAGAAACAACCCAAGTGTCTATCTACATGTGAATGGATACACAAAATGTGGACTAGTCAGACAATGGACTACTACTGAGCAATAAAAAGGGAGGAAATATTGATATGTACCACAATACAGATAAATTTCAAAACAGAATGCTAAGTGAAAGAAGGCAGACACAAAGGATCGCATCTTGGATTCCACTTATGTAAAATATACAGCAAAGGCAAATCTATACAGCCAGAAAGTGGATTAGCAGTTGACTGAGTTTGGATAGGAGAACAGGGATTAACTTTAAACAGACAAAAGAATCTTATTGAGGTGATGGAAATATTCTAAAACTGGACTGTGGTGATAGTCATACAACTTTGTTACTTTGCTACAATAAATGAATTGTACACTTAAAATAAGTGAGTTTTATGATATATAAATAAAGGTGTTTTTTTTAAACAAGTGAAAAAAATTAAGGACCCCCAAATGAAGGAGGACTGCCACAATTACCTTGAGAAGACTTGCTGATAATCTTGGCAGCCAGATTTCAATGGCCATGTGAGACAGAGTGGGGACGAATATCTCCTCTGAGAATTAAAGCCACAGGCCACTCCTCACATCAATTTGGAGTGTGTATTACCTTCCTTTCCTGTTCTTGGAAACCCCTACTTGAGAAATAAACTCAAAGGATGTCCAAATTGGTAGTGCCTCAAAGTTCCTGCAAAAAAGAGATCTTTGAAGGCACACCCATTAACCCAGGCTCCACCGGGTTCCCACAGATAAAGTCCAAATAGGAGCTTGCGACTATAAAACAAAACAAAACAAAACAAAACAAAACAAAACAAAACAACTAAGCCACTATGAATGAGAACCAGCAGAAAGAACAAGCAAAAGAATAAAACCCCAAAAGATTTTAGATTATCACACATAAATGTAATAAATGTATATTTAAACTGTTCAGGAGAGGCAAAGGAAACTGAAAACATGAGTAAATAATGAGACACTATATGAAAAAGAATCAGAATTTCTAGAAATTAAAAATATGATCACTAAAACTTGAAATGCAACAGAGAGCTTAAAGAGAAAATTAGACAGAGCTGAAGAAACAATTAGAATTCGAAGACAGATCTGAAGATAGCATCCTTTATAACACAGGGATAGATAATATAAAAGAGAGATTGATAAACATAGCACAAGGAGGGGATAATACATGATTAATTAAATATCCAGAAGAATAGAATAGAGATAATGGGGGGAAATTAATGTTTGAGAAAATAATTATTGAAACTTCCCCCAAACTTATTAAAAAATGGAGTCCTCAGATCCAGAATGTTCTACAAATTCTAAGCATGGTACATAAAATGAAATACATAAGTAGAGCTATGACAGAAAAACTGCAGAACACTAAAAGAAAAAAAAGTATTATCAGCAGTCAAAAGAAAAAAGACAATCA
Source organism: Rhinolophus sinicus (assembly GCF_057876585.1). NCBI lineage: Eukaryota > Metazoa > Chordata > Mammalia > Chiroptera > Rhinolophidae > Rhinolophus > Rhinolophus sinicus. The sequence continues at coordinate 72,779,808 of NC_142503.1, forward strand.
CTAACAAAGGAATGATGATGGGCAGCTCTCTCAACACAATGGAAACCAGAAGACGGTGGAATAATATCTTCAAAATACTAAAAGAAAATAATTGCAATTTCTAATATTGTGTACCCAGCTAAATATCATTCAAGAACATAGGTAAACTGAAATATGATTTGGTATTTTAAAAATATTTGGGCATAAACAACTCACACATTTTGCTTAATGAATACAACTTTTCCCATTCTTGAATAAACTGAGAAATAACAACGCTATCCTACTTAATGAAAACAATTACGTACAAAAATATATATTATTTCTTAAAATGTTATATAAGAAGTTAATAAAAAAATTTCTAAAATCATCACACCAAAAAAATAATATTCTATTATCACATAAAATGATTCACTTGAACAATAAACATATTTTCTACCCTCCTCTACAATTCTACAGAGTAAAGGTAAGCTGGTTGGTCTCACAAAGAAGCCGGGTTGGGGGTCTGTGTGCGTGGAAATTACACTGTGGGAGAAAAAGTCCCCTAGCCTGGGAAAGAGAACAGTGTCATTCTGGTTCTGGAGCTGGGGTAAACGGACCCTGTTTCCTCCTCAACACAAATTAGAGGCTTCACAGGAATCAGTATTTTCTAATAGCTCCTATAGCTCTCAAACCTGATAATCCTTTAGCCCAATCCTACAGGATGCCCCTGAAACTTCTTTCATTATCTCAGAACAAATACTTGAGCTAATTGGAAATACTTCTAAATAGAATTTGTAGCACATTATATAATACACTCTTGCGACGTTTTCCCACTAATAACGTATAGGAAGTTTCCAGTCCTGATTCATCATCCCCCAGCCCCAGGAGATTTAATAATAGAAACACCTGCTTTAAAAGATGTTTGCAAAACTGACAGGTTTTTTCCCTCTCAAGATCCCTGTGCTGGTTGGAGGACAATAGTTAGGGGATAGTAGGTGTCAGTCTAAAGCCTTCCCAACAATAGCAAAGTAAAATGCTACAGTGGCAAATTTTCAATGATCTTTTTTTTCTTCCTATTCAGTTGTGTCATTTGGGACCAGATTGATACATCAGGCACAAGCAATATTCTTAGTGATTCTGCTGCCTTATATGAGCTAGGCTTCTCCCCCACGCAAACATAAATTGGAAATCTAAAGGTGCTTATGCCGCTGGCTTTGTCTGTAATGTGTGTAAGGTGTCAGAGTCCCGATGAGGCCAGGCCTGGCTGGTCCAGCTTGGTCCAGGGGATGGAGCAGAGGGACGCAGAGACAGCAGTGACATTCTGTCACAGGGCTTACACCCTCCATTTAATTTTAGGAGTAAAATATCTGTTTCTTAAAAACAACAAAAACAAAAAAACAACAAAAAACAAACGAACAAAAAAACTGTGCTGTGAAGAGGAGGCAAGAAACATGATATGGATGATGGTTAAATATCTGCCCTCCAGTAAAATATAATTTTAATACTTAGGGTCAAATCCAAAGCGGATTTTAAAATCCTATGGTGAGTAACAAAGCCATGTCCCTTCTGAATGAAAATGTGACCTTTGGTTTATTTCCTAGATGTGTTCCCCTAACATGGTGCATTAGCCATGTTACTAGGCAACACTGCTCACAGGAAGAATGACTGAGCGGTAGAGAGCATCTGTCTGGTTTGAGAGAACTGTAAATACCTGCAGGGGACACCACTGCTTTAGATTCCCTGAGTGCAGTCACTCTTGGAACTGGACATGCAACTTTTGGGGCTGCTAGATGCTATGCCTATTGATTGTTCCAAGAAATATTAGTACTTGGGGGGCTTGCAGCGTCTGAGCCAGGGCAGCACCCACACCCATGCTATGGGGATCTCATCTCCTTGCACTTGAGCCTTCATCTAGTGGGTGAAAGAAGATGCTTCCCTGGCTGCTGGGGGAGCTGTGGCACAGACTGTGGCACGGACTGCTGCACGCTCTCCCGCAGAAGAGGGCTGCCTGACCCTGCCCTGTGGCAAGCTGAGGTTCCCCTGCTTCATCCTGCTGAGCAGACTGTGCCCAGTGTGGTCTCTGATGGAGAAATGTCTGAATGTCTAGTTGAATCTAGTAAGACCTCATGGTAGGCAAGGCACCAAAATGTTTAACTTTTAGTATTTCTTTCGGTTTTAGGTCTACGTGTAAACCAGGATAAACAACATATGGCTCAAGTCATGAACAGATTAATTTTAATAACGTTTTAATTTATTCATTCATTCAAGTATATTTTAGAAGGTTCATTGTAGCTGCTCTGTGATAAATAGCCTATAAGGTAAGAAGACGACACGAATAGGGAATACAATTAAGTGGCTAATGCAGTTGTTAGTGGAGCTGGTTCTATTTGAGACACATGTCAAGTGTAGCGCGGATCTGGCTTGTTAATGGATGTGATGAGAGACACAAAGAGAAGTGAGGCATCGGAGACAGCTCAGTTTTGGCTGGAGTAACGAGGTGAATAGCGATGCCATTCCCGGAGTCCGAGAAGACCAGTAATGGTTTTAAAGAGGTGACAGAGATGACGGTGAAGAACAAACAGCCGTCTACTCTGCCTTTAGATTAACCCACTGAAAAGTAAGTGCTTACATAAGCCAGGATGGGGAAAGGATGCTTTGAGACTAATGATAACATGGGTCAGGTCTTATAATCAGCATTACATACTTAATTCCTTTCACGGGAACAAGGGAGGAATAAAGAAGAAACAGGAGGAAAGGCAAAACACAGCTTTCAGTGTGCAGCACATCGTGTGTTAAACTGAAACAACCCTGAAGTTCAACTTCCTTCACTGTTCAAGGAGAAAATCTTTTACTATATTCTTCAGGATAAAGGATTTGCAACTATATGGTGCTTGAGAAATATGCTATTGCTGTAATTTAACTCACTGTATGTGGGCTTCAAGATGCATGGTTGCATTCCAAACCAACTTTTAAAGAAAATTGCATGGAATTTTCAAGACATCGAGAGCGTTCTTAAAAGTTATGCAGAGAAAAGGGACTTTGGATAATTATGAATTACACATTTAGTGCTACCAGATTGCAGGGAACACTCTTTTTGCCTCAGTGTGGTTAGAATTACTGTTGACAAAGTTTTAATTCAAATTTTAAAAGATTTAAATGGAAGAATATAGGTCACAGAATTTTCATTCACTGTCTAAGTATTACCAGTGGCAGAAAGCAAGCTTTGTTAGGGAGGGTCCAATTTTGGCCCTGGAGTCCATCTTTTCTGTAGCAGCTGGGAATTGAATATGTGTTAGTAAGCATAATCCGGCTCTCAGTCAGTCAATCAGTGAACTGAACACGCACAGTTAGAGACCTGCCTGGCGCAGAACAGAAGCTCAGTTCAGAAAATACGAAATGTATTTGTGAGACAGACTCAAGTCCACACAAATCATAAATTACAATCACAAACTGGAAGGGATTCGATCTTTCCTAGCAGGTTGTAGATTTAGATAGATTTGTAATAGTCCAAAAATATACTACACAGCTCCAAAGCCTAATTCTGTAATTTTCAACTGGTTTCCTAAAGTTGAAAACAAAAAAAGTAAATATTTGTAGAGCCCAGCGCATGTAAAAAATGTTTTAAAGTATATATTTACCATTAATATATACCAGGAAACCTGAAGAAATTATACTACATGTGTAATTTAAATGTTATACCTTAAAATAACTAATTTAAAAGTATATGCTATGTAGGCCATTAAAAATAAAGGCCACTTTCTTGAATAAAAAGTTAAAAATTCTATTTTTGCATAAATCTGAGAGAGTAGATTTCAAATCAACAGTCTATTTAGCAAAGACATTAAGTATGAGCTACGTGAGAAAAGCAGCATAATTGTGGCGCAGCCTTTTCACATAATTTCTGTGTGTCATGGGGAGGCTCTTTCTTCAATTTGTGCTGTTCGGTGCTCCATTTGTCCTCAAGGGCCCCCAGCTCTAGAATCAGTGTTTTCCTCCACAGGATGATGAATGTGATGGGTAATATTGACATGCACAGCACACACTTGTGTGCATTCCCTGAATTTGCTCTAGCCCCCAAATCCTGGGGAAGTAAAAAAGCATGGCAGCAATTTGGGAGGAATATGCGGATGGGGAGTAGGGGATTGGCCTTCATAATAATGAATTTCACAAGCATGTAAATAATTAACAATGTGTTGTATCCTGGTAAGTACTACACACCAGAAGCTGTGATGACAAAGTCCACAAACTATGTGCAAATTTCAGCATGCTGACTGAACTCACTCCTCTTTCTGCCACTCAAGAAAATTTTATCAGAATCCAATGAGTGGAAAGGGGAAATCACTGAATCTGTTGTCATTTATAATTTTTTAGCAAGTAAACCATTCGCAAACCTTGATTGCAAGGTGTGTTGTTGTAAAGGAAAAGTTGAAAAACGAATGCTTTAGAGGATTTCACCCAATTTCTTATGTAAATCAGAGCAGAAGGGATGAGTCTCAGAAAAAGCCAACCACATTTGCCTCAACACAAAATAGGACTGATTGAATTTCAAACTCATCATTTATTTTGTAAAGCTTAAATGTTAAGCTTCTTCCTGCTGTACAAAATTGGCTTGAATCTTATTTATTATGAAATATATGTGTATGTATGTATGCTATTTTAACTATTATGTGTTATTATACTATATATATTATTCTCATTCATTTAAAAGAAGTTGTTGGTTACTATAGGATTTAAATGATGGGCGGCCGGATGGCTCAGCTGCTTAGAGCGCGAGCCCTGAATAACAGGGTTGCCGGTTCGATTCCCACATGGGCCAGTGAGCTGCAGCCTCCACAACTAGACTGAAGACAATGAGTTGCCACTGAGCTGCAGGTGGGGCCGCAGGATGGCTCAGTTGGTTACAGCACGAGCTCTCAACAACAAGGCTGGCGGTTCAATTCCCGCATGGGATGGTGGGCTGCGCCCCCTGCAACTAAAGATTGAAAACGGCAACTGGAGTTGGAGCTGAGCTGCACCCTCCACAACTAGATTGAAGGACAATGACTTGGAGCTGATGGGCCCTGGAGAAACACACTGTTCCCCAATATTCCCCAATAAAATAAAAAATAATAATAAAGGATATAAATGACTTAAAATTTCAAATACATTGTCCTCAAGCATGTTCAGAAAGTGTCATTCTGGATGACGTTGGCTTGGTCATGAGCTGCTTCCTGCATGACCTTTTCGTCCTCAGTACACCAGAGAAGAATCTCTGGACTTCAAACCACAAATCTGACTTTCCAAGACTGACTCTGGAGAGATTCTCTAAACACACAGAGGGCAGGAAAGGGGCTGGATCTGATTAGGATATGATTGTGATTTTCAATCTAAAAGAGTAGAAGAATCCTTTACAAGAGGAAACAAAATATCTTCAAATCAAAACTGATGGATAGAGATGATTACAAATATGGCACAAAGCACAATCATCCAACAGTACTTAGGTAGTTTTCTACATAATTTTCTTCTGCTTCCAAGAATTATTTACCCTATAAAAGTATCCTGGCAAGCAAACTTTATATTATATCAATATTAAAGGAGTTAAAAGGCTGTATATCTATATCTATATCTATATATCTATATCTATCTATCTATATATCTATCTATATATCTATATATATAAAACAAATATATATATATATATAAAACAAATAGAAAAGTACCGTAACTCCCTGAAGACAGAGAGAATCTTCTTCTGTTTACTCCTTATTTCTAATTTTTAAAACCTCCTTTCCTCTGCCCATAGCCTGTCATTCTCGGTGAAAGACATGTTGCTTTCAGGCATTCGGCACACACTGCAGACAGAGGCACACAGGCTGGAGCAACCATGTCAACGCAACACAATTGTTTGAAAAGTTGAAAAGTTCAAACTATTTATTTAATGTCATGCAGATAAACCCAAGAAAAAGAACACATTTGACAGATGAATTCTAGATGATTGGGTCTTACAAGCCCAAGGGAATGTTTTGGGATAAGGGTTAAAATGAATAGTTTAATATTAAAGTTAAAAGCAAGTTTGATTTATTTAATTAGGAAATTAAATTAACAAAACTACCTTTTTGCCTCGGGAAAAAGTTCCATTGAATATCCTAAAGTAAAATCATTAAGAGAATTTGTTCAATTCTCTTACTCCCAAACATATGAGATGGAAACAATATTAGCCCCTTATTTCACAGGTAATAAGATCAATATGTGAGACTTGACAAGCTTGGGAAGATTGGCACCTTTTACCGTGAGAACAGTGTTCATTCTGCACCAAGGAAATCCGCCAGTTTTCTGCTCTTGAGTTCTTACTGACTGACACAACTAGTTCTTATCTATACATTGAAGGAGAAACTGAACTAGAGCAGTGTTTTTCAACTTGCTGGTCATTCTAGTAAGTGATGAAATCAATTTAGTGAGAGTTCAACAAGCATATTAAATGTAAATGTATTTTTCACTGTAAGATGAGGAAGTCTGAAAGTCTCTGAATGAGATTAGGTAAATCTGCAGAGTTTGAATACCTTTTTCCTTATTTCCAAATGGGTCCAAAGGGTCCAATTTCAGCACTTACTTAAAACAAATGCAGAAAAATCTGAGACAAACAAAATCAGAAGGAAATCCCCAGAGAGCTGATGGAGTGGCTAAAGTATAAAACAACTTCTCCTTCCTGTGTCCCAGCCCTAATTTTTCCAAAAGGATTAAATGTTGGTAGGATTAAGAGAGTGTTAGTTATAAGAAACGAGAAGTTTCTAGCATGTCGGGAATCCCTAAGTGAGGATGCTTTAACACCTGGGCTGATGTTGCTGAGCTGTAAATGTGAAGCTTGCACTTGTGATGAGATACAGGGTAGGTTTTGAGCTGGAGGAATAAAAGGCAGAAAAAACAGTGATACAAGAGTCAGAGTGTAGCATACACTTAGAATATGAAATTTGCAAAAAAAAAAAAAAAAAAAAAAAAGCCTAATTCACTGGGAGAACCAGAGTCCTTTAGAAAGACAGCTGATGCCAATGTCTCCAGCACGAAATGCACAAAATGAGCCTGGTATATCTTAGACAAAATCAGTCTATGTTCAAAGGACAGGGAAACCAACTTGAAGAAGCACCCAATAGCAAAGATAGGACTGTTTGAGTATCAATAAGAAAAATGACTGCAATGGAGTTTTGAGTTTATAGTTATAATTAAAGAAAACAATAACAACTCATTGTTGCTCACCTTTGGAGGGTGATGGAAACCAAATTAATCTGAAAACTGGTGAAGAGAAAAAATCATATATTATTCCTTCCTTTCCTATATAAGTTGAACTCAAGTAAACCAAAAAGTCAATAAAGGAAAGTTGCTCTTAATATAAGGAAGTCCTGCTAATAAATGTGAAGAGAAAGACTGGTGAGGCTTAATCCTATCAGTGTTAGTGGATCTAATGGTCAGTGCTAGACATACAGTCAAGTAAATTATTCCAGTGTTTAATTTCTATTTTCCTATGACTGTTTCTATCACTTTCTAATGGGAAATTTGGCAGATGTTTGTTTTTATTGTTTTGTTTTTTTCCAAAATAAATCAGATGCCAAGTGTCTTAAGTAGGCTAATTAACCGGTAAGTAGTGCAGAAGATTTAGTGAAACATCAGCTGGGAAGGGCAAAATCATCTCAGAGAGAAGGTAAAACCCTAAGAGAGCACTTGTCAGTGGAGGAGACATGGTTTGATGCTTTAGAAGGAAGGCGTACAGCTCCTGGCTTTTTCCTCCCTTTCTGCTCCTACTTTTTGTGATATCTTAGAAAATGAGGAGCATTAAAGTTAAACAGCATAGAGGGGACAGAGAGCAAAGCCACACTGAGGAGACATTCGGTTGTGACTTCTCAGAGAACATTCTGGGAACAGGCTCTCCTACAGGAAGAAAAGTCATGGGCAACTGAGGCAGATGACAACACCGAAAACCAGGGCACTTCTGAGCTCAGGTTTAGGGAAAATGAACTTAAGAGAACAGTTACTTACCGTGTTTCTCCCAAAATAAGACCTGGCCAGACCATCAGCTCTAACGCGTCTTTTGGAGCAAAATTAATGTAAGACCCGGTATTATATTGTATTATATTATATTACATTATATTACATTACATTATATTTTATTATATTATATAAGACCTGGTCTTATATTAAAATAAGACCCGGTCTTATATTAATTTTTGCTCCAAAAGACGCATAAGACTGGGTCCATAAGACCAGGTATTATATTATATTATATTATATTATATTATATTATATTATATTATATTATATTATATTATATCATATTATATTAGACTCGGTCTTATATTATATTAAAATAAGACCAGGTCTTATATTAATTTTTGCTCCAATTAGAGCTGATGGTCCAGCTAGGTCTTATTTTCGGGAAAACACGGTTATGTTTTTGAGAATGGTACAATTGCATATCTCTAGAAATATCTGCACTTTAAAAAACTGCTATGTAATTATGTCATTTGGTGTTGGCTAAAATGGCTTTTAAATGATCATTTAAATGAAGAAATTATCTCTATAGGAAACGCAGAGAAATGTGAGAAGTCATCTGCACATAATCCAGTAAACGTTTGGTAATGCAGAGATTTTAGCTCCAGCTTTGCTAATTAAAACCTGTCTGGGCTCAAATTTCTCCTCTATTAAAAAAGAGTAATAATATTTCTTCTTCCCTCATAAGTTTTTTTGTAGTAATTTAGAAAGAGAATGTAAGAAGAATTTTGAACTCGTGAAGAATTATACGAAGTTTGGAAATTATTAAGAGAATATTTGTTGACTACATGAATACACATCGAACATCAATTGAAGTCTACCTTCCAGCTAGTGACTGTTTCATCATAGCATGCAACTGATATTTGTTGTCAGCATAACAAAGTTATAGTGAATAAGCACATTAAACCTATTAAGGTCTGTAACTATATAATTAGATCTCATGGGATAACTGCTTTGTGACATTGGTTTCTTTATACGCAGATGGGCAAAGATGGTAGTATAGCATTCAGTTATATTTTTTAAACTCTGACAACTGGGAAAACCCAACAAAGCTTTCTAGTAATAAACCTAAGCATCTCACTGACCGATGAGTGATAATGCAAGAGACCGACTTAATATTGAATCCATACCATTACTCACAAACTATGTGGACCTGGCCCTTTCCAGGCCTCAGTTTCCACATCTGTAAGCTTGCATATTAATAGTACCTATCTAAAGTAGGGTGTTTATGAGGTTCAATGAATAATGCCACAGAAAAGAGCCAATCAATATGAACTATTCTATCATTATTATTATTGTCATGAAAGTTTACATTTCACTTCTTGCAACTGAACTGGATACTTGATTAACAGTTAAAACCCAAAGTAGTGTTTCATTTTATATAATATATGTAAGTAAAGTTGTTACCATGGGAATGGTGAATAAGACAGGAAAAGTTGAGATGAAAGTTGGAACTTAACCTGAATTTTCAACTAGGATATTTTCATAAAGTTTCTTCAAAATTTGCCCATGTGCACTCGTAATCACTTTGGATGATTTCTGTTCTTTCTTTAGATTAACCAATGCATACAAACTCATCCATTCAGACACCTGTTCTTGCTCCGAGCCTTTCCTGGGGCTGTACTACGTCACATGCCCTTCCTTCTCATCTGTCCTCCCATGTCTCCTACACCCAAAATCTTTCCCCGATGATTTCTATCTCTAATGACCCTTTCCTCCTGAGCCCCTGTATCTTGTAGGGCCTTTTCAAAATTTGACACCATCATATTGCTTGATATGTTAGAAACCTTTTTCACTGCTTATTATCTTCTTTCTCAATGTAAGAGTATGTACTTCTCACCCATCTCTGTATTCTCCACAGCATCCAACCAGCACACACAGATAGTAAACATTTGATGAACTAAACAAACACAAAACCAGTGCAGAAAAAAATCCCAGGAGTAGAAAGGAATTGAAACATCATACAGATAAGTTCCTTGCCCAATGCTTCCATCTTTCCTCATCCTCCTCAAGAGATTATCTCAGCTTGAATAACTCCTGTAATAGAGAACTCACTACCACTCAAGGCATCTATTTTCAAGAAGTTTTAAACATTGGGAAGTTGCTTCTTGTGTGGGATTCTGGAAATCTCGTATTATTGCAATTTTATATTGGTGTTCACTGCAGTCCCCTTTAGCTCTACTCATCACTGATATAATACTGATAATGATGAATAATCACTCTATTCCTACTACAGCACAGTACAAAGGAGACAAATGCCGAGTCTGCATACTCAAGGATACTAAGCAATGAGAGCTGAAGATAGGAACTTTGTGAAAAATGACTATGTGATTGAAACAAATTTCTTTATCTGTAAAAGGACTTCTTCACGAGATTAATGTTAAAAACAGCTCATTAAAATTAAAATGAAATATTATATTTTAGAAATGCTAAAAATAATTGAGGAAAGGGCAGTTGGAAAGTTTATATTTTAGTCAATTCAGTTGAATATGGAAATTTAGTATTTAGTTATAAAAATTCATTAATTTGGAGCAACAACATATATACCTATACATATGAGGTCTGACAACTAAGTTCGGGAACTTGTTGCAACGATGTTGCTAAACTTTTTTGATATCAGAGGGATTATTCATTATGAATTTGTACCAATAGTATCCAAGTTTACTATTTGGAAGTGCTGAAAAGGCTGCGTCAAAAAGTTAGACGAAAACAACCTGAACTTTTCACCAACAATTCATGGCTCTTGCATCACGACAATGCACCAGCTCACACGGCACTGTCTGTGAGGGAGTTTTTAATCAGTAAACAAATAACTGTATTGGAACACCCTCCCTACTCACCTGCTCTGGCCCCTAATGACTTCTTTCTTTACGAGAAGATAAAGGAAATATTGAAAGGGAAACATTTTGATGACATTCAGGGCATCAAAGGTAATATGATGACAGCTCTGGTGGCAATTCCAGAAAAGAGTTCCAAAATTGCTTTGAAGGGTGCACTAGGCACTGGCATCACTGCATAGGTTCCCAAGGGGAGTACTTTGAAGGTGACCATAGTGATATTCAGGAATGAGGTATGTAGTACTTTTTCTAGGACAAGTTTGCGAACTTAATTGTCAGACATCGTATATTTGGAGGTATAAGAAAATTTAGGGACAAGCACACAGAAATTGGCCCATTTGTCTTTTAACTGTAGGCTACAAGATTTCTTAATTAAAAACAACAACAAAAAACAACTATTATTTATTTATAAAGCTAGAGTTGGCCTTTGAATTGGTTAGGTTACAGAGTATTTTCTTGAAGAAATGTCATCAGAAGACCTTCTCAATGGATTTGAGATCTGTAGCGTATTATGGCAAGATACATCAATAAGGATTGTTACTGTTCAGTCTTTTATTTCAAGGTTATATAGTTGCAGTCTTAGGAAATAGAGAAGAAAGTCAACAATTTCTTTGTTGTTGAGCAAAAAAAAAGTGCATTCAGAAAAACATAATTAAATTCAAATTTTTTGTGAAGTCACGACCATTACTAAGAAGCAGGGAAAAAAACAAAAAGAAAAAGAACAGAATACTTGCTAAGTACAATAGTAAACATATAAATCCATTAGTGAGGAACTCCAGGAATGAAATAAAGAAGTAGAAGTGGAGAGAAATAACTTTTAAGATGTACATATAAAAAAGGGAAATTTGAAACACTAGAAGATTTAGCAATTTAGTACTATTTTGTTAGAAACAATATAAGGTATTTATATTTAAATGATAGAATGAAAAGCGTGAATAGTCAATAGTAAACAATAAGACATTCTTTTTGACTTGCAAATGTATTTTCTAAAGTTCTTTTCTGTCACTTGATAACTATTAGAGTTATTCCTGCTGACAATAGGAGCTGAATCTTAACCAGCAATCTTGGAGCTGCTTGAAATGCAACTTGAAAATGAAACAAAACATAAAAGGGAAATCCAGGATATTAATTTTCAATGGAATATCACTGTATATAATACATACCTAATAATATATATTTTAAAAGATAATATAATAAAGAGCAAAATTATTTTTGGTATGTTTTTTTCTTGAATAATTTATCAGTGTTGGTTTGGCAAGAAAAGATGAAGCACTCTTGTGACCCAGAATGCTTGTTGGGATTTCTTTTTGTTTCTTCAGTGTGGTTACATTGATAATGTATCCCAGGCCCCAACTTGGGTTAACTAACAGCTAAAGAGGTCTGATATCCCAAGAAGAGGTTGGGATTGTACAACCTATTAATCTTTCAATAGAATTAGAAGGTCAATAAGGCTGGGGTGAGGCGTGGGTTACACCCAAACAAAGATTAATGTCAGCAGACCACTCCCTGCCATTCTTCTTGTCTAGCAGAAAGAGATGCATTACTCTTCTTTTGTTTAATAAGCAGGCGAGCCCTGCCGTCCAGATCCCAGCAGAATGAAAGTTCCAGGAATGTAGAAACTACACAGGTACTGCATCTACCACAGAGCCCAGCACATAGTAGGTGCTAAATCAATATTTATTGACAGAATGAATATGTATGTTGCCTGTCATGTGGCAGGCCGACTGAAATTGATATCTCAAATGACAACTATGGGGACAGGGACCTCTTTGATTTGGCAGACCTTCTGTCCAGAGCAATCCAAAAGCTTTTGTGGAAGATTTGGGTTAGCTTTACAAGTCCCAGATCAGGCAGAAGAGCATTGGAACCAAGCAAAATGGAGGGGCAGCCAAAGGCCGCCTCCAGGGAGAGGAGTCCCCGGGCCTGTGGGAATGACAGAGCGGAGCAGCCTGTGGGGGAGTCTGGGGGTTGTCAATGACCTTGGAGGCCCCAGACACCAATGTCAGTAGTTGAGTGTTTATAGTCCTCTTTAATTAAAGGTTATTTGACAACTTGAGAAGGGAAGCAAAAAGATATCCTCTAGAGTGTATTTCTAAGGCCCTCAGGGGTGCTAAAGTCAAAAGAAATGTGATAACAACCCAGAAAGTAAGCTGGGTCCTTTTTACAACTGACCCCTGACACAGGGTCACACCGGTAAAATTCACTGTGGAGACACTAATGGAGATTGGTGCTGTGTTCATCCATCTCATTTATTACACCACATGTTCTGTGTCCTGCCGCCAAAGAAAAAGCCTGGTTCTGACCTCCATGGGCTTGAATGACACAGGTTGATTAAAAGTGTGTCCGTTTAATCTTAAGGATACACTTTCCCAAAGGAGGAGAATTTTGAACAGAAAAGTGTTTGAAGGCGAGCGGAAAGGAAGGTTAGAAACTATTAGCTGACATATTATTATTGGAAGAAAGAAAAGCATGAGGGGAACCAAGAGAAAATTACCCAAACAAAAATGAAGGTTACAAAGACAAGAGATAGGGCAGACACCTAACAAAGCATACTAAAGAGTTTACACTTTTGCTATAGCTTTCTTTTTATTCCCTACTAATTAGAATCTGATTTCGATAGCTTAGGCATGAAGTCAACGAGGCAGGTATAGACTAATATAGATCAAACTTCTAAGTAATCACTCCCACAGACAGAAAAGCCACACTTGGAGGAGGAGGAGGGCTGATTCTTCTTCTTCACAAAAGAGATGATTCTATTATAAGAACTGCCGACTGGTGTAAGTCCCCACCATGCCACCAGGAATGACACAGATGTTTTATATTCATTCTCACTACTTTTTATGGTGAGTATTGTTCTGTGCTTAATAGATGACAAAACTAGGAGGTTAAGTAACTTGCTCAAGGTCACAAAGAAAAGAAGAGATGGAGCTGGAATTCTAACCTAGTCTCTTAAGATTGAGTTTTTTCCCCCACTATATTGCCTATACCATATATTTGTGCAGTGATAGACGAGTAACAATATTAGATTTCTCTTCAGGGAGCAATTTCTTAAAATTGTATTTTCCATTTAGCTGTGCCTGAATTATTGATTTGTTTATAATTGCTATCCTTTACCATAAAGATCTATGCTCAATTTGGGGAATAAGAAGCCTATTAGAATGATAGTTTTCTTCATGACAACTATGTCGTATATAAATTAAAATGAACATAACTTCATAACAGCCTGGCCAGGTGTTGCTAAGTATTATAATATCACATTCAACATCTGTGAGAATCTTGACAAAAATTACAAATGATATGCCGGGCAAGCTGCTGTTTCTGAATTAATACATCCTGCAAAAAACACCCAAATTCTCAGTACACTGCACTGAAAGCAAGTACAAACACGCACCATGGAGAAAGGAGGTGAGGAGGAGACGCTGGGACATGAGTAAAACCACAGGAAGCAGAATTAGGGATTCGTCTCTTGAAGGATGAAATTCTCCCAGTATTAAGCAGGCGTACGTCAGATTTTACCATTTCTAAGTAGCCTCAATAATCAAATAGCTCTACAGAGTACGTCTCTATTTATCCAGTTAAAGAAGGAACAAGGCATCTGTTTTTTCTCCTTAAGATTTATAGTTAACATAAACTAAAGGCTCACAGGCAGCCTCCCCTAGCAGAGCAGTTAGCTGCAATAACACACTGTTTCTCTGGTGATGATGAATAATCCTTTTTGCTGTCTTTTTGACAAAAATTAGGCATGTGTTATTGGCATGGTACCAGTGAAAAAAAGATGAGCTGAGCCAGCTTTCAGTAATTTGTTTCAATTTTATAATCAAATAGCAATTATATTACCATCTCATAAACTATCGACCTTTTCCCCTCATCCTCAACTGCGTGCCAACATTCTGAAGAATAGAACCAAGAGATGCACAGAGACTTTCACCATGAACCCTCTAAATACCTAAAACCTCAGAAAAGAAGGCAGAGAGACAGGTGGGACAGAGAGCTTGAAAGCTGGAAGGACTGAGATATGAGAAAAATCATGATATATTTCTTGTCACCATGAGGGGAAATGCCCCAAATGTTAATTCCGGGTTCCTCGCAACTGGATTTGACCAGTTGTTCTCAAATTTGGCCAACGTTAACGTCACTTAGGCAGGTTTTACAAACCATTGCCTGGGCCCCATCTCCTAGAATTTCTGATTCCTGAGTAAGACTCTGCCATCGGTATTTTTTCAAAACTCCCCAGGAGATTCTAATGGGCAGAGAGGATTGAGAACAACTGACCTAAACAATTCAGAGATACAAATAAATATAAACCATATTAGCAAGGCTTCAACGTAGTTTTCACATCTCCAGAAGAAAAAGAAAAATTCTACAATCTCAAAAGACCAGAATGTGAGACTATCACTAAACAATAACAATAAACAATAGTAACAACAACAAACCAAGAATATCTTCTCAGATCTACGAAAGGAAAGAAGGTAGAAGAATTTGTGTGAATCTTTTCTCTGTTCTCCTCCCACAGGAAAGCAACATGTATCAGTAGCACAGACCGCTCATCGTTAAACAGGATGCTGGGTGCACAAAGAAGCACGAAGTCAGACAGTAATATACCATTTTACAAATGAAGCAACTGAGCCTCAGAGAAGTGAAGGAACTTCGATAGGCCACAAAACAAAGAACAAAGATAGAACTTGATCCCAGATCTGTCTCAAATGTAAAGCCTTTTCTCTTCTCCCAATCTTCTGGAACATTTATTTGCACTGGCTAACTTAACAGGTGCTGGAACACAGTTTAATTTCAGGAACAGTTTCTACTTCAGGAACTTGAAGAGTTCATTCTAAGGAACCCAATCAATAACTCTCCTGGCTATCAGCAATCTGACATTAGCAGTGGACAGGTAAAAGGGAAGAAATATAAAATATGGTTGCAGGGGCAGGTAGTAGACTGATGGTAAAGGAGCTTGAATGCTAAGTAAACAGTTTGGAATGAATGAGTGAACTAGTTAGTTAACACATCTACATGCACCGAGCTTATGCCCTGTGTTGTGTACAAAAAACCCTCTAAGGCCGAGACAATAGGGAGGTATTGGAGGTTTTAGAGTTACTCCATCTAAGTGAGAATCCAATATGCCAAACCAGAAAACAACCTACAAGGAAAGAAAAGCATACCAAAACACTCCTTTTGAATGATATAAATAGGAAAAGCCCAACAACTCAGAAATATTATGGATTAATCCATAATATTTACCATTCTCAAAAAATAAACTCTGAAAAGAAATTAGGGTTATTTTTAAACCAAATCCTTTTTTATGTTATTTTTATTACAGCTTTAGGAGAGTTTTTCCAAAGGATGAATTCAGTAGCTGATAAAATGCAACTCTCTCACCCAGGGCAGATGGTCAGCATGACATCCTAGGACTGGAGTCATTTATTAGCATATGTCAGAGTTAATTATTAAAACTTAACAGATTATTAGTTTCCCTCAAGATATAATAGAAAGCACATTCTCAAATATAAGTGAACAAATTAAAAAAAGAGAAAAGGAAACCATTTCAGTCTCCCATAAAGCCAAATATCTGGATAACACTGTATATTTAGATTAAACATACAAATTAATAAGAAAAAATACATAAAGCTGAAGAAGAAAGAAAAGACTAGGTTATGTTTCTTTATTTCTCCAGCAGGATGATTTCATACTTTTCATATTTTTATAGAACTTGCTTTCCTCCATTTTAAAGGGATATTTAAAATTAAGATAGTTTAAAATCTTGCACACAAATGTGTACCATTTACTTCCTATATATCTAAATGTGGAAGCTTCCAGTGCTTTAAAGAATTTAAAGCATTAAGACGTTTGGCATTTGGAAAGTCAGTAGGAGTGCATTTGAGATGACATTAAATTACGCATATCAATTCAATGTAATAATTTCTGTAGTTACATTTCTTATATCAAATACTAATTTTCTTGACATTTATTTTCACTGTATAGCTTTTAGCCATTCTTTTTAATACTATGTGAGTGTGTGTGTGCACATCTGCATGTGATTGCATGTGGTGATAAATTTATACACATGTTCATTTTACTCTAGCTCTTAGTCTCACGATTTTTTTGATTTTTTTTTTTTAGTATGATCAGAGAACAGATAAAGATAAACAAGTCTCCATAAGATATTGCTCTTGGTTTTTTCCAAACGCTTTCAAAGATTTCATAACTTCTTACTCTTGAAAAGGATTAGGACAATGGCTCATTACATACCATAATCTGTGATTTTACAGGACACCAAATACAGCTCTTTCAGGTTTTGTCCTTCCTTTGCAATGACCTCCACACACCTGAAACACACACAAAAAGTGGTGAGTTACACTAATGCATTTCAAGTTAAATTAGCAAGAGTTTGGCCACGACTACAACAGGAAGAGGTCAGCGTTTGATGAATGCCACAGCTCTCTTCTTTCAACAAACCTCTTTCAAAACGTTTCAGGAAAAGGTATTATATTCCCAGCTTTAAACGGAAGTGCTCTAATACCTAAATAACTTTAATTAAATACATTTATGACTAGTGCATCTTTTAAAATCAACACAATGAAAAAAGAGATTTCTATAAGAGTAATGTTACATTTGGTAATAAAAGGCTAGTAAACATATGCTATATAATGAATGCATGTCACTTATATAATAAAATAATATACAAATAATTATAATGAAACTCTAGAATATAGATGGATGGTCATTAGAGGTGGATGGTAATATTGCTCGTGGTTCAATTATTAATGTAAATTTGATAACACTGAAACACTTTTTTGGTGAAATTTTATTTAACATAAAATAAAATGTTTTAAAAATCTACAACATATTGATTATAGAAAGAAAAACCTGCATGCATAACTTTAACATCTTTTACTTTAGAATGTTTTATTCTTAATATTTTAAATGAATTAATGTATAGGTAGAGGCCATTTTAATAACATAGACATATATATGTAAGATTTATAGTCTTTTTCTGGTTTAAGTTAAAAGGTTTTCAAATGGTGCACTCTGCTCTAATAGCCCGAGCAGAACATGTAGTACAGAATTGAATGAACTTTTAAAAATAATGATTAACAACACTGTCCGTTTTGTGGCTTGGTCCCCTATAATATCAGAAAAACGTGCACGTAGTGACACATAGGCATATGCATCCTTCAGTGCAGTTCCTGTTTTAATCTTTATAAATAACAGATAAGTAAAAGGGTAAAAGCAAAAAGAGTCATTAACCTTTTCTGGGAAATAAAGACCAAGTAACTTGATACCTATGTGTACAATCCATCAAAAAATCCCTAAGTATCCATCTCTGTCTTTCAGATATTTTATTTGCTGTCTGGCTTATTTGTAGGTATCTTCATAAAATGTCAGAAAATTTTATTTCTCATAATTCATTGTTGAAGGTTAAATTAGTTATAGAAAAGGCGTATTTTTCTTTTAAAAACATTTCTATAGAATATTCTTTTAATGGAATGATAAACATTTCCAAGTTCCTCAGAATAACTGAATAAGCATTCTGGCTATTTTTTTTTAATTAAATTTATTGGGGTGGCATTGGTTAGTAAAATTACATAGGTTTTAGGTGTACATTTCTAAAATACATCACCATATAGTCAATCCTCCATTTTGGCTATGTATAAAAAAAGATTTATAATAAAAATTGACAAAGTCTTACGTGGCTACAAAAGAAAACTTAAAACATTAACACAATGTAATTATGATTGGTATAATTTATTATGAAGAGAAATTTTAAAACCTAATTCCATGTCATTTGGCTTTAATGTAACATTTGAATGAACTCATAAAAAAAGAAAGGATAAAGGCAGAAATGAAACATTACTGGAAACAACCATGTTTTACATACAACTTAAGCAACAATTTTCCCATGCTAAGGACAAACATGAAGGCCCTAGATGATTAGACAACATTAAATGGTTAAAAAGAAAGTCTGGCTACTTTCTATCATATCAAAGATACATATCTCATTGTTCTCCATCACCTACCAAAAAAGTTAGCAGATCCAATAATTTGTATGACTACCACAAAATGAAAGTGTTTAAATAATGTTCATATCATTTATTTTTTTCTTATGCTCTTTTCAAATAGTTCAAAATGTCTGATTTTACACTTGATTATGAAAAAACACTAAACAAATGCAATATCCTATTTGTGTTCCTGCAACTTTATTCTGTATTAGATATGCAAGCACATATGAACATTAAAGACACACAGAGCAAACTACAAACAGCAAATAACACAAATTGATTTTACTGCACAAGACAGATCAAATGCTATTTCGTAGGCAACAAGAATTGGCATTCATATAAAATAAAATAATCAGTCACTGGATGAAAACTGTCCTAAAACTGATGAAAGGCCATGAGCATCAGGTTACATCCCTACATGACACAGAACAGTTATTGTACACAGATACTGCAAATATATTTAGTTTACTCAAGAGGTAATGTTTGAGAGATAACACATGATTAGAAGTAAGCAGTAAGTATCCTTTAGACGAAAAGAGAGAGAGACAGAGCGAGAGAGAGAGAGAGAGAGAGAGAGAGAGAGAGAGAGAGAGAGAGATTGAGAGAGAGAGAGAAGAGAAACATAAAAGCATTGGCTTTCACAAAGGATCATCTAGGATTTTTGCAGTTTTTGAAAGTTGTTACATAGTTTTCAAATACTTTTAATTCCAATCTGCTAGAAGTTATGTATAACATAGTACTACCCTTCAAATAGAAATTTATGGAGGCAAAAACTATTCTCTGGAAGAGTTGTAGGAAAATTTATTTTTTTTAAATTTAAATATCACATAATTTACAAATGTGATATTTGAGGGTAGAAACCACAAGTTCTGTGAATCTGGATTGAAACTCTTAATAAAATATTAAAGCACAAAATTGCTTCAAATAGTTAAAACAGCTATTGTTTTGGGAGCTGAAAATGGAAGTGGTTTGTATTATCCTCTTACTGCAAATTGGGGATGATGGAGCCCCGCATCTGGTCCCTGGCTGCTGCCTGAAGCGCTGTGATTAGTCCAGGTCTAGTTTTCCAGGCAGCCTGTGGTGGTAGCAGGTCATGGTGAGACACCATGGGTGGTGACTGTCCTTTCTTCCGGAAACTTTGAGTCCATTCTAGAATATACTTACGGGAAGTACCCTCACGTGACACAAGTTTGTGGACCACATTTCCTCTATATAACTCCATTCTGTTTTGAAAGAGCCTTGGCTATAGTCAGGCTCTTTTTTGTATTAACGTGAGAGCATGTCCCAGTCCACTATATAGACAGCATGCAGGCAACAAACAAGGTAGTAAAGCGTAGTAATTACTTACACTTAAAATTATTTAAATTACATGTAGTCATGTAAGTTTTTAAAGAGGTATGTTTAAAATAGTGCCCATGAAAGAGAGAAATGTTTGCAAAGTGACCATCTGTAAGTGAGAAGGACAGTAAAAGAACCGAAGACCACATTTAAAACCTCTGCTTCTCTATCCCCTCTTCTAGTCACAGATATCACATAGGAGAATATTCTCTAGTCTCAGTAGTAAATATAGTTTTGTCCCTAGGGGCAAGCGACGAGTCTCTAACCTCACAATCCCGAATTCAATTTTTTAGCCATTCTTGCCCCAATCCCATCCCCACCATCCCTAAGGACAAACCTCTGAATACCACATGACTGGCATTCTCTATGGGTCAGTGCTTTTCAAGATTTCCCATTTCTATGCATGACAACCTGAGGAATTATAAAATTCTGAAAGAGAACTATATCCATAGGGAGAATAACAATTTGTAAGATTACCAAGGAGAAATTCATAATACACTAAAATGGCATAGTGGAAAAAAGAATATCAAAGACTGTCAAAGTAGCCCACGAACATCAAACACAAGCCTATTAAACCATCTTCCCAAGTTCTGAGAAATAAAGAGAGACATGTCATAACAAGAGAAAATAAAGAATCTTCCTCTAGTCTCATCTCCATGAAACCACAGAAAAACCATCCACCTTCTTTAGAGCCCCACATTATCATTCTCCATAAAATGAGGGCCTCTATGAAAAATTTCTCCAAATCACATGCCCTAGGTTCATTTAAATATTTTTTAGTTTATTCTGAATCGCCTTTCCTCAGATAATTTTCTAGCTTTTATGTTTTGGCAAGGTTCTGAAAAGAATTTTTAAAAATTGCAGCCATTGTAAATTCTTGAGTAACAGCTGTTGAGTACATATATATAAACTGCTTTAGAATACCAAAAAGGGCCAGAAAACCTGTTCCAAAGCATCCAAAATTGTTTTTTATAATAATGTAATTTTATGCTCACTTGCTTTTGATAATATTCTAAAATGCACCTGAAACATTTGATGAAATTTGAAAAGCAACACAAAGGTTTCTTTTGTGAGCTATATAGGATTTTTTTTTTTTTTTTTTTTTTTTAAAGAAAAGGAGGCATTACTTAGTTTCAGTGGAGGGGAAATCTATCTCCTTAGCAATAGATTCCTAATCACCTGATTTATGTGAAGGGTAAAGGTTAATGAATTAAGCTGTGTAAGCTTCAAAACTATCAAAGGAATTCAAAAGAGCCTTGAATTATGGAAAACAATGGCCCATTCTACATACATACCAAATTTTACGTTTTTTGTCTCCGACTCAAAAGCAGGAACTTGGCATTAGTGACAATTGAAAAGAACTAATGAGGAAATATGACTACATTGCTTGCAAGAGGGATGTCCTAGGAGACCTTGTTACTGTTTGTGATGTGCTTCAAACCCAAAAGAAGCTAATTGGAGTTGCCAGATACTGGTTTGCAAATCTCACTTTAAAGGACAGGCTCAATCACCTTAGAGGTGTGAAAGGAAATGTCCCCATTAGAGATGCATTAGTATGTGGCTCGGTGAATTTCTAAATAAACTTTAGGATATACTTTCCTAAGTCATTTTTGTATTTGAATTATATATATATATATATATATATATATATATATATATATATATATTCAAGCAAAAGAAAAAATGCAGTAAGACAAAACAACCCCCAGATTTAAAACAAAAAGTATAAAGAGTGCTGTAAAGTAATTGGCAAATAAGTGCAGTGAGTGGGGAGTTGGGTATGTTTGAGGTCGAATAAACATGTAGATCAAACCTTAAAACTCCTGAAACACAAACACATCAAAAAAGTGATCAATTTGGAGGTTTCAGAAACACAGCTTCATTGTCATCATTTCCTAAAACTAAATAAGCCAACAAGCGACTCGATGTTCTATTCCCCATAAGAAGTTCCAACACACACGCATGCAAAACAGGAATAAAAAGGATTTACAAGATCTACAGAGAACAACAAGGGAGCAAACGTGGTCCAATTCTGTGCTATGCAAGCTCATCTGACTAACATACACAGGTCATCTAAATGATAACAGAAGTCACCAAAACACAATTTGCCATCTTACAAAAAGAATAATGTAGCTGACTGATTTTTCCAAAGCCTCAAATTGAGTTTTACTGAAGAATAATCCAATCCCAGTGCAGCAGATGAACGGGCATGATTTACAGGTATACCCTGCTTTCAGGAAACACACTGTATAAAAGATTTCTATGTAAAAAAAAAAAAAAAAGAAGAAGATAAATTACCAGGTAAACATGCATAAGATGAATCAGTTAAAAATCCATTAATAATACATTTCCCCTTATTTACATGTGAATGTAGCTTCATTTATGTGCATTTTATTTATAGGTACTCCTTCTAGTTACACAACACCTTACTTAACCTTACAGAAATAGAATGCAATAGTTATTTTTAAACTTTAAAACTGAAACAAATGCACATAATGACAAATGAAAGACTGCTTCGGGAAAGTGACACATGGCATCAAAATGACGTATCTAGTGCTCTTCGTATTACTGTACTTTCTTGTAAATACTCTTCTATTCCACCACATTAACAACACAGTACCCAGTATATACTTAAGTCAATTTTTCATGTAAAATTCTAAAGATAGTCGAGATGTTTGCTGCAGGAGAGATTTTTTTTAAAAGGTTGACTTGCAATTAAAATGCTAAATCATTTGCTCAAAGTTCTTAATATACCATAGGGGCAAAGATTAGGAGTGACATACAAAATGTCAACAATACCAGTTAACAACAATTATCTTGGGACACTCATTAAGTTCTCACTTAACAAATGCTATTCTCTGGAAAGCCAATATCTGATTAGTGAATTTAAGATTAATTTAGATATTTGCTACTCAAACAGTGGAGAACTGATGCCCATTTTGTAGCACAGAGATAGTGAAAGGTTAGAAAATGAGAATAGTTAAGTTTTTTCTTTCTTGTTTTAATGAGACATACCACAATGAGTGGCCTATGAACTTCAATGTTACTGAAACTTAAGCTCTATGGATTTGCATCTTTGCCAACACAGGTGTCCCACCTTTGAGGGAGGCATAGCAGACGTTGTCATTTGCTGGTTCTTCCTGGACCACCCTCTCCAGAGCATCTCTAACACTGGTATGTTTCCTAACTGGAGAGCAAGTAGGAGTCAGCACTGAGAAAGGATGAATACAACACCAAAATGATATTTTCTAGTATATTTAGGAATGACCATCACAAACCAGCTCTTATGGAAATACTTTGTTTCTTTGCGTATATAGCAAAACATGTTTTCATTTAACTTGTGTGTTTCTTAGAGTACTTTTAAAATGTTTTTCATATAGAATAAAGCCCACAATATTTTTTAAATGCACATTTTCTTTAAACTACTAAGAAGCAAGACGGTTCAAGTTTTTTTTTCCAAGGAGGAGGGGAGGATGATCAAACTAACATGTTTGTGACAAACTTGGCTCTGGCTTTAATATTTCAGATATATTTATCCAAAAGTCTTGTTTTTAATTTGAGCCATTGTGCCATCGTTTTACCACAACGACGCTAACCCATTATGTAACAACGTAAGCTAACTTTTTGTATGCATTCCTCAGAATATGCAAGAGGCAGAAAAAAGATTCTAAGCATTTATTTATTTAATTCAACAATGTTTTACTGAGTGTAAACTATGTGTTAGAAATGTTGAAAGATATAATCAGAAGTGACATTATTATGACAGACATAATACTTATAACTTTGATAGATCAACTACCCTTTATTTTTGTTGTTACTGTTGAGATTAATGTTGATACCTAAGAATAGAAAAATAATATAGCTATCTCTATATCTACTAAAAATCAGCTGAAAATAGTTATGTTTCAACAGCTAGGGAGATGCTAGGAAGGGAAATAAAAAAAATTAAAGGCAAGACTTCCTAATTAAGCAGTTTATTCATTCCTCAACAGGAAAAAAATGTGCTTACTTTGAAATAGGAAAGTTAAAAAACCTCCTTCTTTTAAGCTTTTGGGGGTTCCATTAATTTATAACCATAACTCGGGGGGAATCCAGGCACTGCACAATGTGGTTACAGTTAAGACTGATGCTCTGTTTATGGCATTTTGGCACATTTTAAGGTAGTGGGCAGAAGGTTTTATTATCCTGCATCTAACAAAAATGTACTGTGTGGAAGCGAAAGCTTGGGCCCTTAACAAAGTCGGGCAAAATTCTGGCAAGGTCCAAAAACCTTCCTCCTCCGCCCCCCGCAAACTCCCCATCATCAAAAATAAATAACAGCTTCCATGGTAAAGCGAGAAATATTCCAGAAAGACTTGTTAGGCTTCAAACGGCTAAAGTAAAATTTAGGTGGCATATTAAACATGTAAGTGATGATAATCTCCTGCTTATCCCCATGCCCTTTACCCTAACTGCAGTAAGTATTGATAATAAAGTCTCAGTTCAACAGATATCATAGGTTTTCAACTCATCTTTAATTGAAAATGGTGAAGCATATTATTTTAGTGGAATATAAAGGCACCCAGAAGATGAAATTTCAGGCATCATTCAGGAAAGAGTTAAGTACTTCCGTACCAGAAGACACCACAAGTTCAGCTTTGTAGTGACTAATTGCCTCTTTAACCTCTGTACTTGGGGAGTTGGCCTGTGCTTCAATGCGAGTTTTGTGAGAGAGCCAAAGACTGATGTTCAACACAGACCTCCCGTGACCTGCACAGCCAAGGAGTTAACTCAGACAAGATGCTGACAAAAGATTTCCTTCTCACTTGGGAAAGCACAGAATTTCTTTCTGGATAAGCCAAATTCTCAGAAGACTATATATAAAACACAGTAGGTAAAGACAATTTGTAAAAGTCAAAAGAATGGTTTTACTTTGGCTACCCGGAAGAGTGGTACTCAACATCCCAATGTACTAACTCAAAATTTTGTTAGAGAAAATGGTTTTGGCAATATACATACATACATACATACATATTTTTATATATACGTGTGTGTATGTGCATATATATATATATATATATATATATATATATATATATGTTGATACCTAGGACTAGAAAAATCATATCACTATCTCTATTATATCTACTAAAAATGAAATGAAAATAGTTATATTTCAACATCAAAGGAAATGCTAGAAAGGGAAATAAAAAAATTAAAGGCAAAACTTCCTAAAATAGCAACGAAGAGAGCACCTGACTTGACGTCTTTGAAAGCTTATAATTAGATAGGTGCTATAAGACACAAAGAAAGCAGATTAACAGTCTCCATTCCAAGTCAAGCATTCATACTCAGGAAGCCTGAGCTTTCTCATTAATTGTTAAGCTTACTAACTTTCTGGCCTAATCAAACACCAATAAAATAATTTGCACAGGTGATTTGAATTAGCAATGATATAAAATGAATTAATCCTGCAGTTGGGAGAAAAGAACAGTGAAGTTTTATTGTTAGTTTCTATTTATCTGTAAAATATACTTCTAGAGGATTCTTTAAACTCTTTATCCATCAATGCAAATACTTGATTATCAACAATTTAATTTATATGAGTACATAGTATATATGTGTGCATGTATGTATATATATTTATAAATATAACTCTTAATGCATTTTTCCTTACCAATACTGTCATTAAATCAACAAAAATATAATTGTTGTAAATGCACTTAGTAAAGGCATTTTAGCAGCCCCCGAAGTGCCATAATCACTAAAATCCAGGTTGCTTTGCTTGGACTAGTCATCAGCCTATTTCCTCTGAAGGAAAAACACATCTCTTTCTGCTTAGGGAGACTGGTAGAAAGCTAATGAAACCAGTGTGTAACACTGATAGAAACCATGGGGGGTAAGCATTACCCATTTTCTCCTTGCAGAAAGTTGCAAAAGCAAGACAGTAAGTAAGCATGGGAAGGCGTATTGCACTATTTGCTTCAGACAGTGGGTACCTTGCAGGCAACATGTCTGACAGCCAGCAGGAACAAGCAACACTCCCAACTCCAGTACGTGGCTTTCTTATTTTAAAAGATAAATCAAAATGAACAGCGCCTCCCTGGCATATTTCTAAGTGCTCTGTTGTTGATTACTACAGTTCCTGTTCTGTCTGCAGAATCAACAAACCACGTAGTGAAACGGAATAACAGTATTAACATTTCTGTTCTACACAATAAACACTTCTCTCAAGTACCCCCCAACCTAATAAAGGAATATGTTCTGGTTTCCTGAGGAAGAAGCAAGACTGAGAGTGGAGGAAAGACCATTTATTGTTCTCAAAGGCCTTTGAGGAATAAAGAGGAGAAAGCAACAGCAGGCCCTGGTAAGGGATTTCGGGGAAATGTGCTCGGAGCTAATTGATCAGTTTTGTGTCTCTATGGATCCTAAGGGTGTCTGAGCTCTGCTCTGGCAATAATAGAATTTTACTTAAAAAAAAAAATAATAATAATACAATTATAGCACAAATTCCTTTTGTGATAATATATTTTTTAAACTTTTATTTATTTTAAATATGTTTTTCCAGGACCCATCAGCTCTGAGTCAATTAGTTGTTTCAATCTAGTTGTGGAGGGCGCAGCTCACAGTGGCCCATGTGGGGATCAAACCAGCAACCTTGTTAAGAGCTCTAACCAACTGAGCTAACAGGATGCCCCCTTTTGTGATATCTTATTGAAAGGTAAATACATGATCATGAGACACATAAAACACTTAGTCCATTTAGCAAAATTTGGGGCTTTTGGAAAAATAATGGCAATATTTTTCAATGTCACATCATACTTTGGAAAGGTGAGAAAAGCTATAAAGGGTAATAGCATTAGCAAGTCAGTGAACGTGTTATATGTATTCTGGGGCACATTGGTTGAATTAGTGGCTTGAATTAAGGTTGTATAAAAAATATTGAAGAGGAAGAAGAAGAAAAACAATTTATACAATATATGACAATGTATTGTAACACATACATGTAACAAATATAAATATATTCAAATATTTCATAATTACTCAGCGGCCTAAGTTTATTTTATCTGTTTACTTATATCCAACCTATTCCACTAGATATGCATACAAAACTACAAAAGAAATAATTGAGAGAGGCAATGAAGGTAGAAAATATGAACAGTAAAATAGCAGTTAGGGATATACTCACCCTGAAGAAATTCACATGATTCAGTCCTAAGAAGCTTCTACAAGTGGGATAAGATTTTGGAACAAGCTTTCAAAAAACCAAAGTAAAGAAAGAAGTATGACTGTTTTTAAGATTCATAATATCAATGATTTTTTTCTAAATCTGATGTTCAAAAGAAGCTACAAAAAAGGCTAAATATACTTGAGGTATTCCTGGGGAAAGGCTAAAGTTTCAAGACAGTATCAAAATATTCTATATCATTTAGAAAATTTCCTCCCATTTCTTAATACTACTGTAGTCTTAACAAGAAACTGGCCTCTCAAAAAAAGTTTAAAATTGAAAAGTATATTGCATATGATTAATAACATTATACAGTAACAAAACAGAGGTAATACTCAGCTACATCAGAATTTTTCTAAATTTTAATGTTTCATGTACAAAATCAATCAGTTATGGATAATGCTCTGACTTTCAGATGCTCTGTCAAAGGCGTATATTTGTGTGTGTGTGTGTGTGTGTGTGTGTGTGTGTGTGTGTGTGTGTGTAAGCCATAGTCCTCAGGTTGGGAATATAATTCAACTTCTCCACGTCTCTTCTGTAAAATGGAAATTATAATATCTATCTCCAAGGATTTTGTAAAGGTTACATTTCATGATGTTTGCAAGGCATTTTTAGTTATTCAACAAACATTTACTAACCCCTACTATGGCCCTAACTATTTGAATACAAAGATGGATAAAACAAGTCTCTTTCCAAAATGAATTCACAATCTTGTCAACTTTAACATCCTCCACACAAATAAGACAGGGTTATTTAGAACGGAATAGAATTTCCTGAAGTACATTTGTCAGAAAACTAGCACTTTGGGGCTTTAATGGTTGACATATACAAAAAATGTATGGTCCAAAAAGTTCACATTAAATCAAATCAAAATTTTCCTTAGTTTAAAAAAAAAGAGTATAGAGCACATAGGACAGCAGTGCCTGGCATGAAGTAAGCAATTAAATATTGTTTTATTTAGGGTCTAGCACAGAACTTGGCACATTAAGAACATACCTGTAGTAGGCTGAATAATGCCCCCCAAAGACAATAGCCCCTAATCCATTGAAACTAGAAATGTTACCATATGTGGAAAAACGCAGTTTGCAGATATAATTAAAGTAGGATTTTGAGATGGGGATTTAATCCTGTATTATCTGGGTGGGTACTAAATACACCTCCAAGTATACTTACAAGAAAGAGGCAGATGGGGATCTGACACAGAGAGGAAAAGGCAATATTACCCCAGAGGCAGATACTGGAGTGATGTGGCCACAAGCCAAGGAATGTTCCAGCCACCAGAAGCTGGAAAGAAGAAGAATGAATTCTTCCCTAGAGCCTCCAGAGGGAAGCTGACACCTTGATTCCGACCCACTGAAACTGATTTTGGATATCCGGCCTCCACAACCGTGAAAGAATAAATATTTGTTGTTTTGAAGCTGCCAAGTTTATGGCAATTTGTTACAGTCGCCACAAAATATGCAGTGCCTAATAAATGTTATTAAACTAATCACTGGATTACACATGTGGCACCAAGGAATATGATTTATAAAATAACAAGCAATTAAGGTAGCACTGCAATCAAGATGATGTAATTAGATAAGATAAAATTTTAAGTTGTGAAAGGGAGGGAAAAGGAAAACCTTAGAGAATGCTATCAGATCTTCAGTCTAAATTAGAATAACTTTCAAAAAGGTATGTTTCCTAAGGTTTTTTTTAGAATAAACACTCATTTTTCTCCAACATTTTATTGTGGACATTTTCAAGCATACAAAAAAATTGAAAGAATTCAATAAAAACCCACTATCCATCAGGTAGACTCCATAATTAACATTTTTGACATCTGCTTTATCTCAGATGTATCCATTTATCTCTCTATCCATCCAGGTACCTATCTATCAATTTATCTTATTTTTTGATGCATTTCGAAGTAAGTACAGTCAAACATGAGTACATTTCACTCCTAACACTTTAGCATACATATCATTACTTAGAGTTCAATGTTTGTAATGGTTCCTTTCTCTTTTCTTTTTAGTAAGATTTACCTACTGTGAATTGCATAAATCTTAAATTCAATCAGTTTTAACAAATGCATGTATCTGTCTACTTTGAACCCCTAGCAAGATCTAAATTATTCCTAACATCCCACTAAGTTTCCTCAGACCCCCCACTTCCAGTCAATGCCCACATCTACTCACAAAGGCAACTATTGTTGTGGATGTTTGTTATTTTGCATTGTTTCGTCTGTTCCAAAACTTGATAAAAATAGAATTATACAATATATACTCTTTTGTGTAAGGCTTTTTTTTTTTAAAACTCAGTGTAAAGGTTTGAGATTCATCTATATTGCTTCATATTTCAGTAGTTTTTCCTGATTGTACCTTTCAATTGTCAATAGGTATCCAATTATATGAATCTAAGAGTTTCTTTATCCAGTCTTCTCTTAAAGGTCATGTGAAATGTTTACAATTTGGGGGCAATTTGATTAATACTGCTAGGAACATTCTTATTCAATCTTTTTCTGGACACATGGTTTCATTTCTCCTGGGTAAAAACCTAGGAATGGAATTGCTGAGTCATAGAGTATTAGTAGTATGTGCCATGTTTCCCCCAAAATAAGACCTAGCCGACAATCAGCTCTAATGCGTCTTTTGGAGCAAAAATTATAAGACCTGGTATCATATCATATCATATCATATCATATCATATCATATCATATCATATCATATCATATCATGTCATACCCGGTCTTATAATGAAATAAGACCGGGTCTTATATTAATTTTTGCTCCAAAAGAAGAAGTAGAGCCGAATATCTGGCTAGGTCTTATTTTCGGGGAAACACGGTATGTAGTAGAAGAATGATTAGTTTTAGAAGAAACTGCCAGTTCTCCTTCCAAAGTGGTGATACTATTTTACATTCTCACTAACACTTAAAGAGAGTTGTAGTTGCTTCACTTCCTCACCAGTGTTGTTACCAGACTTTTTAACCAATCTCATGGGTATATAATGAAGGCCAATTCAGTATTAAAAAATTTAAACATCCCATTATGATAATAATTCTACTCTTTTTATCTTTTAACAAAATACACAATGACAAAAGGTAACTGAACACTAATAAATATTTTTAAATGTATATCTATATTTCCAGAATTTTTTAAAAGTGCGTATGACATAAAAGTCCACATATATAATTTATTCATTATACAAACACTTGGTGCAGATCTTTTGCAATAGCTTTTTGGCCCAGATGCAACATCATCTGCTAGTTATTATTTGAGATATGTTCATGGCTAATTCTGTTTCTTTTATCATCTTTACTCCAAGCCACCTAACTATCCAACAATAACCAGATAACTTCGGTAAAAAGATCTGTCATTTCATACAGCCCTCAACATTACATTATATGTCACCTTCCACATTATCTCCCATGAGTTCCAACTAGAAGTGGAAACCAATTTAAAATCAGACCCAAACTATAATCTCCTCTGTAAGCAGGAAGCTTTTCATTTAAGGTTTCTACCCTAACTGAATGTTTGGTGGAAGACATTACGTAATGTTGTGTCTTAAAAGACTGCATATCACACCACCATGAACATTTTAAAAACTGTGTTGCCAGAAACTAGATGAGGACTAGCATTAATCAGCAAATAGTAAAGGCTGAATACCATGGACCTCTCAGTCGAGTTCCCTTCGATCAGTGTGTGTGTGTGGGGGGGGGGGGGGGAGAAGGAATTTCCTTTCTGTTACGATTTCTAATTATTTAAGTGAATTGCCCGATTTGAAGAAACATGCAGTCTACTGAGTTCATCCCAAAATATACTGCACATAAAAGAAAAGTCTTCACTCAAACATGCTGAAAACCATGAAATTTTTAAAATGAACATAAAGGTGCTTAGTACTGTCGAAGAGACAGAGTCAATGTTTTCTGCCAATCATAAGTAAACACAGAACAAAAAAGATCAAAGAAAGTTTAACCTAACAGTTCATGTTTTTTCACTCTATTGTAAATTTATGCCTCACATAAAATGATTCACCTATGACTGGATGATTTGTGTTAAGCAACCAAACACCAGGTATTTAAAGGACTCTGTAAACATGGCTTCCAAATAGGATCAAGGGAAGAAACAGCCACAAATCTTTTAAAATAGTCAGTTAAGACTCAAGACATACGAAAGTGTGTGATAAGCCACACAAAGATTGCCAAGCACACTACAAGTTTCTGTATTTGAGGATTTCTATTACATTCAAAGATCGTTTTGATACATAATGAAAAATAACTGGAAGACATTAATAACTTTAGGCATATTACTATATACCTCACATGAACAAAGTCTGGTATTCAATGAGAGAAAAAGATATTATATCTTCATTTCACAAATATGTAAAAATACAGTAAGAATTCTATGAGCTACTGTATTATTTTTCATAAGATTAATATTTTTAAATAGAAATCATTAGAAATTATTGCAGTTATTAACTGTCTGAAAGATTTTAAAAGTCATTTTATACTTTTACATTATTCACTTATGCCATATAACTTTCAAAACATTCTACTTAATTCTTGTTAAACTAAACTTTAAACACTGGTTAGAGTCAATGTTTACAAATCCCTGTAAGGAAGAATAAATGCATGTTTACTGCAACAATTAATACACAGCCCAAATCTATGAGTTTGGAAATCTTTCCTAATAGCTAGTACAACCAACGTCAAACACTAATTACAAAGAGAAATTAAAAATTATTTGGGAGAAGAAGTTTTAATAGCCTGTAGGTTGTGTATTTAAACAAACAGGATATGGCCATATTTGTTATTGAGACTAGCTTTAACATCCATTATAGTTTTAATAATGAAGATCATATGACCACAACTAGAGCCTTGATAAATATAATCTAGAAGCTAGAGGCCTTTCTAAATTGTAAACAGGTGGTTTTGCATTTGACCAAAGACAAAATGTATAATAAGATGTACTGATATTAACTAGACTTAGTAAATACTTTGGCTGTGACAGTTATTTATATTGTCTGCTTAACAAAAGAATTCGTAATAGCTTAAAGTGAAAGTAAACAGTTCATTTTAATTAGTTATTAGACAATGAGATGACTTTGAATTTTGCATTAAAAAGAAAAACAATGCTTAAAATAGGCTTTCTTCCCAAAGCCAAGTTATATAAAATGACATAGTCACTATTACAAAGCACCAGAATTTAAATGTCTTTTCCTGTTAAAAAATTATCTATCTTTGTTGGCACAGCTGAATATCAGCACTAACATAATTCTAAATTTTATTCATACACTTTGGAAACAATAGTATAATCACAGAAAGCTACCCCAAATACTGGTCTATATGTTCTTATAAACTAAAGTAGAAAAAAAATTGATCTCAATAAAATCCATTTTGTTACAGATTTAATTACAGCACCCATCTCAAAGCTGTTTGAAAATGTGACCAAGCAGCAAATCAGCATAAAATGAATACATAATAAATTAATGCTTAAAGTTCCACGCCAGAATTGTTCAACACCTAAAATTTTAAAATGACATCGATTGGCTGTTTATTAAAAATAGTAAAGATGTTGAAGCACATTACTTTTTATCTTGGGAAACAAAATAGAAAACTTTACATTATAGATTTTCTAAACCAAACTTTCAAAATTATAAAGATGAAATATATAGGTATAATAAAATTCTGAATTACTAATAAGCATTTGGAAATCAGACACTACCTCTTCAAAAATGCAGCAGACCGTATGACTGCTGTCTAGGAGACACCCCAAAGATTCACTGTGAGTCTCTGATCATTTGCAGCTTCTACCCTCACTCTAGAAGCAGTTTATGCTCGCGCGCGTGTTGTTTGTGTGTGTGTGTGTGTGTGTGTGTATGTGCATACATGTGTGTATGTGTGTATATATGTTGTGTGTGTGTGTGAGAGAGAGCGAGCGAGAGAGAGAGACAGAGAGTACACACACCATGGACTTAGTTGACACTTTCACACCTTGCTGTGAGAAGAATATGGGGAAACAGATACGCATGTGGAAGGATCATAAATTAGCAAAAACATTCTGAGGTGTACTCTTTTATTACTCATTCCGTCATTTATATATTTATGGACCACCATACATGGCCTAGGGATATAGTGGATCCTAGTGATATAGGATGAACAAAACTAAGAAAACTTTAAATGAACATGTCCTGCAACCCAGAAATTCTATCACTGCAAACACAAATAGGATGGGTTAAATAAAGTATGGTATCCAGATGCAGGCATGTAACTGGGTGATACACATGTTCCTTGACATGTAAAGATTTGAAGAAAGAGTATTGCTAAAAAATTCACAAAGACGCATGAATGACATGATCCTTTCTACATGATGATTTTATATTTGTTACACATTCTTAAATTGGTTGGGATTTAATATCTCTCTTTCAAAGCAGTAAGTTAATTGTCAAATGATTTGTAGGAATAAGGAGATAATTTCTGAGGCTTCGTGAGCACAAGGTTTTTACCATGAAGGTGACCAACAGACATTAAATGCGTAAAAATATAAAGGCAGAGTGTAGACTTGATAACGTAGGTGCACTTTGGTTTAGATATTTTGGGCAATACAGCAGCTATAAAAATTATAATAATGTATCAGTAAATGTGAAGCACTATAGCACAGGACTTAGAATCAGAGAAGTTGGTTCGAATCTGTTTTTGTCTCGTGATGCAGACCAAGTTGTTTAACCTTTGTGGTCCTTCCACCTTCAAAGTGAAATGGAGATAGTGACACCATAGGGTTTTTATGAAGATAAAATGGTATAATGTATGTATAATGTTTCTTATTCACAAGTGCTCAATTATTATTTTAATTTGTAGCTATTATTAAATACTTCTAAATCGGAAAATATATATCTGTAAAATATTTTAAGGGTTTTTTAAATTTAGTATATTTTATTAAACTTCTCAACATGAGAGTGTTGACAGACTCATGTTTGTTTAATCAACTTTCACGACTGGGTGTTAGGTAAAAAGAATTTCTCTTGTCATCCTGTCGATACAGTGCTATGCCCAGAAATGGAACTTAGTGTGTAGAAATGCATGGACTCATACACTCTACAATGAACTAGAAAAACACCTGTGAAGTACTCTTTGCCATCATTTATGGCATGAAAATAGACACCTGGCCTATGATCTTTGGAAATGTCAGCAATTTAAGCATCTTAGATGGAACACGATGTTACCAATGATTTACATGTTTTAAAATATTTTCTAAAAAATACAATTTTAAGACATTTTCTGCCTACACACTTAACTCCTACGGTGAATTATAAAATGCCCACCTAAGTATTGGCACTTGGATAGTGAATTATGAATAGATAGCTGGAATGGACAGGACAAGCAGCCAGGGCTTTAGACATATACCCAGGTAATGGAGAGCTTTCTCCTAAATATCTGGAGTCAGGAAATGGAGATTTATCCAAAAAGACAGCTAAGCCATCTACCACCCAAAAGCATTTTGCAAATGCCTTCAAACCTATTAGTCTATTCAAAGAGGTCAGATGTACAAAGAAAAACTTGGGTAAAAAAGAAAAGTGACTGACATAATGTAAGATAAACATAATACACATCTTAGAATAAATTTAAATATCTAGTTGTTTTAAAGGCCTAAGCTTTTTATACTAAATTCTTAAAATTTTCACATCAGAAATTAATTTAAGTAGAAAACACTTTAAGATAACTTGAACAAAATTTCAATGCCAATAGTATATTTGCATTGTGAATTAATAGATTTAATAATGACATACCTTAAATGTGACAGAAGAAATAAACAGTTTGGTTTCACATAAAAATTTACGGAAAGTTATTTTCCCATAGTTCTAAAATGTAGTTTTTAAGCCTAAAACACATTTTTCACATCTTTCCCACTTAAGGGTCCCAAAGACTTATAAAATTTTAACTCCATCTCCCCAAGCTTTATAATTCTCTTTTTGGAGACTTTCTGATGATGCATGGATTTGATCTATATACAATTCAGCTAAAAATTATATGCACAATCTTCAAAAACTCTAAATCTTTTACAGTTGTGTAGCTGAAGATGAAAGAACTTGTATACAAATGTTTAAAACTAAAAAAGCCTTCCTATGTAAGATGAAAAACAAGGGGCTTAGTACTTTTTCTTAAATCAGTCCTAAGGGATTTTTGTTACAACAGTATGCTCTTTTCAGCAATCCCAGTACAATAGATATTTCTCTGGAAACAAATAGTTTCTACCGTCAGACTAATAGTCAATAATAATTTTACTACTATTAAAAATAAATATTAATTGGTACTTTAAAATAACCTTTTGAAATTAGTTACACATTTATTATTTCAGTGTGTACTTAAAAATACTGCCTAAGGTGGTTTTATCTTCATTTGATAAGTGAGAGGACTGAGTTATGGAGACGTGAAGTCCTGGGGCCAATAATATCACATGCTGTGATCGTTAGCAATGAGTTAGTAACAGAATGACTGGCTCCTAGATCTAGTACCTCTCAGCTAGACAATGAAATAGTAAAGGGAGCTACCATTAGTGAGCACTGGATAGCTGCTAATCTGCTAAATATTTACTTACTTAATTTTGTGAAATACTACTCCATTCTACCATTTTACCATCTCCATATTACAACTGCAGAAACAGGAGCTCAGTCTGATAGCAAGTGGCAGATTTAAACTGAGTTTGGCATGATTATAATTACAAAGTTCATGTTTTTTCCCTAACAGAAAAAAAATAACGCTAGAAATAATTCAGAAGTTAAGATAAGCCCTCCTTCCCTGCTACTTGTCTAGATGGGATAGAGTTTTTCCTTCTGACATGACAAAGGGGAGAGGCAAATGAACTCAAACACCAGGTAAATTTGGGCCAGGTCTGTAGATTTTTAGTACTGTATTCTGATATTCCTATCCTTCTTCCTAACCCAGCTCCAAGCCCAATGCCTTAAGGCCTTCTGCAGAAGTTGCCCCTGGCAGCTGTCGCAAGCTAGGAGATGGGCAGATTTTAAGGAGAGGAACACTAACTCTATTTCATGATTGGCTGAATATGTCTGTGGACAGAAGGAGAAGAGCCAGAAACATAATTTCCCAGAGTGTGCAGATTTCCCACACAAGAGATACTTCACGCCAATCAGTTGGAGAAACAGTGCGTTCTGGAACCCTCAGATCCTTGGGTCACAATGCACAGAGCACAGGAAAAACTCTGAGCAGTATTGCAGAACAAAGTCCGATTCACTTGGCTTGCCCAAGTGCTTTGTGTTTCAGAGAACAAATTCTGATCTTTCAGACTTTATTCTGAAAATAATCGAAGAGTATGTACCATACTGTGCTTTTCTCTTACAACAATCACTACATAGTGGACTATTTTGTGCATTATCCACTTCATACAGACCCGACAGTGCATTATTCTAAAGATACAGACAAGGAATAACCCCAGGGCAGATGAGACTAAATGGTGTAAACTCTGGATATTAGAGCTGGCAAGGCCTAAGGGTCTAATCATCCCTTCGCTTACACATGAAGAAGCCAGGGACTAAAGAGACTGAGAACATTCTCTGAGATTACAGGACCTTGCAAAGTGGTTGCCCTGCTACTCAAGGATGCCCTTGCCTCCAGGCTAGGCCATGGCGATGCCGCAGGGTGACGTGCCAGAGGCTCCCTGTCCAGCACATTGTGGCCTTCTCTGCTGGGAGGCCAAGCAGGAGTGTCCGTGAGTACCCCAGGACTCGGCGGCAGGACGCTGCTCTTCTGCCTTCTGACTCTGCTCTTCCTTCCCTAACATGGAACTATCCCAAACATGGTAAGGGTGCAATTTTGAGCATGAAATGCCAGCAGTGGGAATATCAGGCAGGTTTCCAACAGCCTAACATGTTTGTTTCTAGGCTAATACATCTACATTTTCCTGCCAACTACTGTACTGACAGGCATTTATAGCACCCAAGAGTATTTCTAAATTTTATAAGGATAATTTGGGAGAAAAAATAAGTACTTTTCATCATATCTACATAGGGAATGATTTTAAAGTGGTTTTTTTTAGCAGAAATAAATACACCTATATCTTGCAATTCAGTAGGAAAATCTAAGTTTCGATATATGTAATAATATTATGCTAAGCATGTATCTACATTCTATCTAAATAGCTCTATATCCATATATATATATGTGTGTATATAGGCATATTACAGCTAAAAGTATATTAATTGGCATTAGTAAATTCTGCTTAATTCCACTGTTTCTGTTAAATGGAAATGCGAGTTTTTCTTAGTTGATTCAGTAATTATTTAAGAAATTAATCCGGTTTGCGTTATAAACCAGCCAATTCATTATTTGATATCCTTAGTTCTCAGCCACCCATCTCTAATAAGAATGTATGGGATGCACAGCACTTCTTAATATATTTTTTTCACCAGGCAAAAAGTGTCACACACCAGAGAGTTCAGCAGTCTCTTACACAGCAGTACTTTATCTAGCCACTAGTTTCTCACTATCTAGTTACACTTCTAAAAATCCTTTCGAGAAATCTCTCTTCCAACAGAATCACTCATCACAGAAAGCAATGATTTCTAACCTCTATATTTAAATCTCTAAATAACCCCATCACTCTTCCTTGGTTTTCATTTTTCTCATTCCATCCCCACACCCTAGGCCTCCCTTCTCAGTGTAAATCAAACTTCCCAGACTCCTTTCACCCCCACACCCCACATATGAATTAAACCAGTCTGTACACCAACACCAAAAGTGGAGATGAGAAAAAGACCTTTTGAGTCCTCATTCCTTTGATTTTCTGTGACCCCAAGGCCCTGCCCCATAGATCTAGGGCATGGCAGGTTGAGAATCACAGACCTACTAGCAGATATCCTCAGAACAAGATGGTTTTTATTATTATTATTATCAAAAATTCCCAATTTTCTATTAATCTATTACTCATGCTTTTACAATTAATGATTCACATTTGAATTAGTACTGTTGAGATCATTGTCTTTGGGAGAGAGAGAGAATTGAATAGAGAGAATAAAATTGAAAACAGAGAGAGAGAGAGAGAGAGAGAAGGGGAGGTGGAGGGAAGAGGGAAGAGGGAAGAAGGGAGGGAGAGAAAGAGAGACAGATTGATTGAGATTGATTAAATGAGGGAGGGGCTCAATTCCTGAGAAGCAGCCTTTCCTGCTTCATGGACTAGACCCATCCGTAGGCTGGCTGCCCTTTCTCTGGCTCTCAGAACCACAGTCACACAACTCTCAAAAGGTTGACCCTGAAAACACTTTTTCTTTTCAGTTGACTTCTTTCTAAAATTTTAATATTTAAAGGCATTAAATGAATAGTCAGGTTCATGAAGTTACTCTATATTACAGCTCATTTTCATTATGTCACTATTTTCCCTAACTGGGCTATGACAAGAATATTCTGGTACCAATTTTTACTCTCCGCAATTTTGTTACTCTTCAAGCATAGCATATAAATTGATATCCGGGTCAAGGAATCCTGAATATTTCTACAGATATATATTTAATTAAAATCACAACTTTCGTTGTTGCAGGTGTGGGCTTCCTTCACTCATTAAAGCTCTCTAGGCTTCATTTTTCCTACTTAAAAAAAAAAAAAAAAGCCAGGGGAAATGCTACTTATGCATAAAACACTTTGAGCTCCCCAGATGAAAGCCCGCATATATAAGTGTGATGCATGTTTATTGCCTCTTCTCTGATGAAAAGTGGCAGCCTTCTGCTTGAAATGGGATTAGAAATTCTAACTATAACAGAGAAGAGAGAAGCACAAATGAGTAACAAGCAGTCAGAATAAATAAAATTGAAAAGATGGAGAGCACTCCTTTTACAAAAGGGAACATCAGTTGCGAAACTTGTGGTTTAATTTGGCATGCTTTCCACTTTTAAAAAATTGGGCTCAACTGCATGTATAATGAGCTACAAGCAGAAGGTACATTCAGCAGTACATGAATAAAAAATGACCTCTTCATTTGCTCTTCCGTAGCTTGGCATTCCTATATTATTAAAATATAATGTATTAAAGATTAAGTAAGAATATTAGCATACAGACATCACGACTGTGGGGCTATGGCTATGTGAGCTATCCAACATAAAGGGAGATCCATCAATATAAAATTCCTATTTTTAATAGTATAGATAATTTAAAATAACACAAACCATTCTAACAATAAAGTTGGCTATTCTATCAGGGATGGAAAAGAAAAGAATTTAGAGAGACTCTAAAGAGAGCCACAAATAATCACAAGCTATATGGTGGCTGGAAATGAGCTGGAATTCTACGTTATAGGAAACATTAGATAAATTCCCTAGCCTAATGAAATTTAATATTCTCAATCTAAGACTTAAAATATTAAGGCAATTTTCATACCAACATTTTTTGGGGGGAATAAACCATTCATTAAATGTTTTTGTTTTATTTATTCCCTTCTATGCCTTATTTTCCTTTCTCACTTTTTCTTTTTGACACATAATACATAAATTATAGAATAGTAAGAGAATGTATACAAAGAAGTAATTGCAAAAACATAAACAACATAAAAGTATCAAATTTCCAAAGAACAGGTCTTTCCTTTCACCTCATTATTACGTGAGCAATAAATGTTCATTACAGAAAATTTGGAATTCGGGCAAGTAAAAAGAGAAAAAAGAAAAGTAGCCCTATGAATCATTAATTAGTCACTTCTCATATGTTTTCTTTTACTGTGTTTCTGTATATAGCCCTTTTTTTTTGTTTGTGCGTGTGTTCTTCTTTTTCGTATCTCATACAATGTTATAGTACAGACACAATGTTATATCATGCTCTTTTCAGTTAACATGTCAAGAGGCATTTTATACCTAGAACATGTGTGTTTCTCTTTTATTTAAATTTCGCTTTTTCCTTTAAAGAAATTGCTTTATCTATCACAATGGAAAGCTGACATTTCCCAGCACTTTGTCATGCGTCCTACAGATTGTTCCCCAATGGCTTGAGAGATGATGGCAATGGTCTTATTTGGAGCACTCCGAGAAAGGTAGATGCCATCATGCATTGGTATCTAGACTTAGACAGGGACCAAGATTTCTCCTAGCCAACTCTCCAAGGATTTAGCCCCCTATCTCAGTTACAGGAAAGCCTGAGGTGAGGTTAAGTATAAGGTAAAAGCTGCTCAGTAATCTTAGCTTAACTTGGTGTTTAAAGACTTGAACTGTCAATCTCTCTGTTCGGCAGCTCTCCTACCCTCAGGGCTCCTCAGCCTACTATTGTTAACAGGTGAGGAAATAAGAAGCCCAGCCTTTGAACTACATTCCTCATTTGTCAGAGTCACACTGAAGGATCTGTGTGTGTGCCTTTAATGGAAGTATGTATTAGAAAGTCCTTCACATATGCATTCAGTGAAATGAGTAAAATTCTTCATTATGTTTAAGAAAATTAGGTAACATGGAAATCACACAAAGAGAAATACTAAATTGAAAATTGGGGTATAAAAAGCAAAACTCTACTTTTAAAATGATGTAACTACAACAGACATTTGTAACAGATACGTCTTTCTTGTTTTCTCTGTTGTTCTCATGGATGAAAAACACAGTGAAGTTTGCTATGAATAAAATTGATCATCTACTGATGCATTATTTCTCAATTTCTTTTTCATATTATCTCTTAAAGATAAATGGCAATAACAAAGACACATTAAAATGACACTAAGAACAGCTTTTTATAGTTTTAATTATTTTTTCCTGTTTGGCAATAAAAATGATATGGTATGTTTGCATGTGTTATATATTGAGAAGCAATAATACTGTTTAAGTATTCATAATTGTAAAGATAAATCTTACTTGATCTTTTAAAATACGAAATAGATTGCTTCAGGCCCTTAACATTATGGCCCTGCTTATTAAAATATATTGCATGCAAACACCCTTATATTTAGGTCAATCAATCATTTAATGTGCTTTATATTCTATTCTGAGGTATTCCAGATAGAGATATATTCTCGTATGAGTCCAAGTTTCGCTTTCTGAGAAATAATTTCACCATTTGCAATGTAGATAATGAGCAGTGATTTTTCCATTTCTCCTGGGATTTGGACTTACTTTAGTGTACAAAATAAAAACTGAAGAACAAACTAAAATCCAAGGCAAGGGGAGACACTGGATGGGTGGTGAATGACATATCACGGAGCAGAGGTGGCATCTGAGTGGAGGCTGGGAAGGGCCTCTCGAGGGTAACACGTCGTCTGAGCCACTACAGGGGGAACCTAGTCCTCATCTTAGCACACCAGAAATGATCTTGTGCCTATAAGGAAATTGAGAAGCCTCTCTGGAGTAAACTTATGAAAACGGAACTCCCCTCTAATACTAATTTACTAATTTAGGATGACACATTACTGTTGCAAGCTGGATCTCTGGCCTTGTCAGATTAGTGCCTTCTCACCCACACAGAAATGTATAGCACAGAGTTCACATAACGGACAGAGCTGGACCGAAAGGGTGTGGTGATTTTATCTCAGGGCTCCTAGGCTTAACCAGTTCAGAGCAGACTGCATTCCTGTAGCTTTCTTCTGTCACAAGTTCTCATCTTTATTTTAAACGTTCTATTTACTTTTGGATAGGCATTACATTTAAATTAAATGATACAACAGTAAGACAGTGAAAATGAAGTCCACCTCCCTCCCTCGTCTCTCCCTAGATGCCCAGTTTCTTTCTCTAGCAGCTGGCTACCCTGTGAGCAATTTCTTGAATAGCCTTCCAGAGGTAAACTACGCATTTACAAATCTAATTTGTCTCTTTAACAAATTATAACAGAGTATACATGCTGTTTTTGCATTTTACTTTCAAACTTCCATATTAGGACTTTTTAGTTTTAACATGTACATTGGACACACAAATAACACATACAGTAAATATCCTTAAATATTTTTTCACACACGTGGGAGTTTTTCTGTCCAATAAATACCTAGAAGCAGAATTCTGGGTCAAAGGGTTTACGCTTTTTTAGTTTGAAATGTACTGCCAAATATTTCCTCATATTTTATAGTAGTCAAACTTGGAATGTGAAAACCCAATATGGCAATTTACCCCCTGCATGTTGTGACTATGGAATGATTTACTACAAATTTTTAAGCAAGGGGAAGACACATCGAAATTAATAAAGTCTGCTTCTAGTTACCCTCTTATTCTCAAAGCTAATAATTCGAGGTGTGTAACTGATTACAGAGCCCTAGAAAATAGGCCAAGAATGACATGGACCATATATACTGCCTTACAGATGAGAACACATGAAAATTCTAAACCTGAGTTTTTAGAGTCCCCTTTTCCAGTAACCTTGGAGTTTCAGGGCAAAATTCCTTTCAAGCAAGAGGTGATGAGAAAGAAGAAAAAGAAAAAGTGAGAAAAGGGAAATAAAGCGACCAGGATTGCTGTCTGTCTGAACTGGAAATCCTAAAGTTACCAATAGAAGCTCATGAGGAAGGAATGGTAGCCAGAGGAAATGGTGAGTGTGGCACCTGGGGAAGGAGCTGGCTTCCGTAGGGGACAGGGGGCTGCTGCAGATCAGGTTTCTGGCAGGGATTTTCACTGACACGCTTCCTGATGAGAGCGTCTCCCAAATGCTAAGAAGGAGACGGGAGGAAAAGGAATTAGGTAGGCCTAGGTTCTGGAACTTCAGACTCCAAACCTCCACTGTCTTTATTGGGGACAAGAGAGCTAGTGTGACATGGATTATAAGGAAGGTCATGAAATCTCAGAGATCATTCAGAGTCTGCTAACTAGTACTGTTATTAACTAAGTCACTACGTTGGGCTCAAAAAAAAGAACATTTTAAATGTTCAATATACAATAACCATTAATGTTAATTTATGTAACATATAAACTAAATACTTAGACTGTCTTTTAGATCTTTTTTGACTTAGTTTGGTATTACACTTTGGTATTGATTACATGGCCTAATACATGCATATAACACTATTACCTATCACAAGACTTAAAATAATAGGATCAATCATTAATAACTACAATTTCCATTCTAAAGTAACTTTGGACAACTTATGTAATTATTGAGAATTATAATGCAATCTTTTAAATTAACTGTATATCAATTTTCCTGAATAAAGCAGGATATAAAATAGGTTTCAAGCACATAATTTGTATCTAAAATTTAAGAACAGTGTCCAAATATGAAAGTGTTATTTTCATTATGTATTATTTTGGAAGGCAAGCAGTTATAATTTTTCTCCATTATATTATCATCTTTACAAACTTACATATTTTCACAAGGCTATCATTTGTTTTGTAATTACAATATTTACCTGAGTAGGATTTAAGAATTTCTCACTTTTATTTTCAATTATTCAAAACACAACATATATGACTGTAAAGCATGATTT
The DNA here is from genome assembly GCF_057876585.1 of Rhinolophus sinicus. Taxonomy (NCBI): domain Eukaryota; kingdom Metazoa; phylum Chordata; class Mammalia; order Chiroptera; family Rhinolophidae; genus Rhinolophus; species Rhinolophus sinicus. Next base: position 72,823,519 of record NC_142503.1, read on the forward strand.
TTCTGATTAGTACATGAAAATAAATTATACTTATATCTGTAATTAAATAAATTTGGATCTTGAAAATGAGCACTCAGCATTTAAATGTAAAGGCTAGGAAATAGTTTAAAGCAAAAATATATATTTTACAAATGAAATTATTTAGTTTATCTACTGAAAAATGAATTATTAATTTTCTTCTTCTATCTACAATAAAGTAAGGTCACAGTATCATATAACTCTGAGTCCACACTATGTTTTAAATAGATTCCTAAAAGACATAATTTCAACTGTATCTGTTTGTTCAATGAATATTTTTAAAAATGTGATGGATATTAACAATTTACATAACAGAAATATTCATTATCATAACAATATGTATTTTTAATGTACTAACTATATGGTACATTGGAATCATGTAAAATAGACAATATCTACCTCATATTATTTTATTGTTACATGTGTACTACTTGTATATCCTTTCTAGGAACATATATCTATCTATCTATCTATAGATGACCCGAGCCTCTTCTAAGGCCTGGGAGAGGTCTTACCATTGCATTCACACCGTTAAATGTTTTCATAAATTTTTCCTTAGATATTTTAACTATGATTAAGGTTGTTGTGAATTTAGAACCTAATTCTTTATTTGTCATTTTGTGTTTGATTTCTTAAGGAGCAGAGGGCAAGTTATAAAAGCGACAGGCTCTTGGATCTGCTCCTCCATAGTTTCCTATTATACTGAGTACACCTTAACACAAGAATTGAAACTAAAGCTACATTTGGGCAGGTAACAAAGACTTACTTTACATTTGTAAATATCTGTCATTTCTTGCTGAAAAATCAAAAGTGGGCCAACTCTAAGTTATGAGCTAACGCAGTACTCTGAAATACAGTTTATCATCTAACAAATCGTGGTGAAATTTCAATTATGTATTACTATATTTTCTCAAATTGCAGTTTACTTTTCTGATAATTATGCTTGGACATTTACTGACAGCAGCTGCTCTACTAATTTTCCTTCATGAGTTGCTATTTCACATTTACTGACAACCTAAGGTACTTGAAGAAAACACTTTGACATCACCTTTCAAATTCTTTATGTTTCATTCAGTATGTGAAATACCATAAAGTTGTTGATTTTTGCTTATGTGATTTAACAGGTCATGGAAAAAAAATGTGCGATAATTAAAATACATATATACCATTCAATTTTCAGGTAAGCATTTTGACACACTTATTCTATCAAAATATCCAAAGTCAACTATGATGAAAGTAAGCACCATGAAATACTGTGAGTCAACAGTGTTATTGTTCAAGTTAGCAAAAAAAAAAAAGTTCTCTTTATACCAATAAAATATAAATACTTCTAATTGCTAACATTTTCTGATAAGTATTAGCCAAAAATGAATGTTTACAGCCTATGCTGATGCCTGGAAAATAGCATTTGCAATGGAAACAACAGTTTAAACGAGAAACAAACTGATACATCAGTGTTAGTTAATGGCGCAATTAGAATACCCTTGGCCTTGGAATGATATGAGAAAACTCTGAAAGAACATCTGATACTGCTGAAAACAAGATCATAAGATTTTTTTATTAAAACAAATGCCTGAAGATCTGAATGTGGTATTACACACACACACGCATGCACACACACACTATGGTCTACAGCAAGAAATATACTGATCCTTTTCATAGGACATTTTGTTATTTTGGAGGCAGAAGCTAAGAGAAATAAAAACTACACAGAAAGTATGCCCTAAAATTTACAACTGAATCATGTTTTGTACAGCTATCACATCATTTGCTTTCCTCTATTGTGTTATGCTATATGTACATTAAATAAGCTATTTTGTATTTATTTTTCAATTACAGTTGGCCTACAATATTATATTTGTTTCAGGTGTACAACATAGTGATTAGACATTTACATAACTTACAAGGTGATCACCCCTATAAATCTGATACCTATCTGACACCATACACAGTTATTACAATATTACTGACTATATTCCTATGTTACATTTTGCATCCCCATGACTATTTCATAATTACCAATTTCTACTTATGCCTTCTCATTTTTTCACCCATCCCAGCAACCCTGTGGCAAACCTCAAAATATCCTCTATCTATCAGTTTGTTTCTGTTTTGTTTGTTAATTTATTTTGTTCTTTAGATTCCACATATAAGTGAAATCATATGGCATCTGTCACTCTCTGTATGATTTACTCTACAATACCCTCTAGGTCCACCCATGTTGTTGCAGGTGCCAAGATTATTCTTCTTCTTTTTTTTTTTTAATGGCTGAGTAATAGTCTTGCATATATGTACCACCTATTCTTTATCCATTCATCCATCGATGGATTACCAGGTGGCCTCCATATCTTGGCTATTGTAAATAATGCTGAAATTAACATATGGATGCACATTTTCCCTTCAAAGTAGTGTTTTGGGTTTCTTCAGATAAATACCCAGAAGTGGGATTACTGGGTCCTTCTTTGTCTTGTTATAGCCTTTGTTTTAAAGTCTACTTTGTCTGGTATAAGTATTGCTACCCCAGATTTTTTTCTTTCTTTGTTTCCATTTTCAAGAAATACCTTTTTCCATTGCTTTATTTCTGTCTCTGTGTGCTGTTAGATATGTAGTGAGTCTCTTATACATATACATACACATTTCTCTTATACATATGGAAAGGTCTTGTTTTCTTATCCATTAAGTCACCCCATCTTTTGATTGGAATATTTAATCCATTTATATTGAAAGTAATTGTCAATAGATATGGAGTTACTGCATTTAACATTTTTTTCGTCTTATAGAAGTCCCTTTAAGATTCCTTGTAATACTGATTTGGTGGTGATGAACTCCTTTAGCTTTTTCTAGTCTGGGAGCTCTTTATCGTTTGATTCTAAATGATAACTTTGCTCAGTAATCTTGCTTGTAGTAGGTCCTCGCTTTTCTTCACTTTAAATATTTCATCCCAATCCCTCCAGCTTGCAAAATTTCTGTTGAGAATCAACTGACAGTCTTATGGGAGCTCCCTTGTAGGTAACTAACTCCTTTTCTCTTTCTGCTTTTAAGATTCTTTGTCTTTAAAATTTTGCATTTTAATTATGATTTGTCTTGGTGTGGGCCTCTTTGGGTTCATCTTGTTTGAGACTCTCTGCACTTCCTGGGGTTGTACATATATTTCCTTTTTCAGGTTAGAAAAGTTTACTGTCATTATTACTTCAAATAGGTTTTCAATTCCTTGTGCTCTCTCTTTTCCTCTGGTACCCCTATGATGTGAATGTTGGTACACTTGATGTTGTCCCACAGGTCCCTTAAATTATCCTCATTTTTTTTTGGATTCTTTTTGCTGTTCTGATTGGGTGTTTTTTGCTACTTTATGTTCTAAATTGCTGATTAGAGTCTCTGCTTTATCTAATCTACTGTTGATTCTCTCTAACGTTATTTTTTATTTCAGTTATTATGTTTATCATTTCTGACTGGTTTTTTATATTTTCTAGCTGCATTTTTATGTTTCCTACCTCTTTGTTGAAGTTCTCACTGAAATCATTGAGCGTCCTTATAACTAGTGGTTTGAACTCTGTATCTGCTAGCTTGTTTGTTCCCATTTTGTTTAGTTATTTTCTGGAGCATTGTTCTTTTATTTGGGACATGTTTCTTTGTCTCTCCATTTTGGCTGCCTCCTGGTGTTTGTTTCCATGTATTAGGTAGAGCTGCTATGTCTCCCGGTAGAGTGGCATTACCATGTTTTCACGAAAATAAGACCTAGCCGGACAATCAGCTCTAATGCGTCTTTTGGAGCAAAAATTAATATAAGACCCGGTCTTATTTTACTGTAAGACCTGGTATAATATAATATATTATAATACAATACAATACAATACAATACAATACAATACAATACAATACAATACCAGGTCTTATATTAATTTTTGCTCCAAAAGACACATTAGAGCTGATTGTCCGACTAGGTCTTATTGTCGGGGAAACACAGTATGTAGTAGGTATCCTTTAGGGCCCTGTGGCATAGTCTCCCTGATCACCTGAGCCAGATGCTGCAGATGTGTCCCTTGTGTGGGTTGTGTGTGCCATCCTGTTGTAGTTCAGCCTTCAATGCTATTTGCACATTAATAGGAGGGATAAACACTCGGGCTGATTGGCTGTACAAACTGGCCATGACTACAGTGGAGGAGCTGTTGTGCAGGGGCTGACCCTACAGAGCAGGATTACTTTAGCAAGGCTCTGGTGCCTGCCCATTCTGCCCTTTGGTTGTGTCATCTGAGGTGGCAGCCAGGTGGTGCTCTGAAGTCCACCACTAGTCATGCCAGTCCCTGTGCCTCCTGGGAGGGGCTGTGTTGTAGAAGGTCAAGTTCAGCTGCAGCTTGGGCCCTGCCCAGGGCCATCTTCCATGAGCTACAAAGCAATCAGATGGCAGCCACCCTTGCTGGACTTGGTAGTGCCTGGGTGAGCTTAAGCTGTGAACCAAGGCTGGCTGCCACTGTTGCAAGGCTTAGGGATGCTTAGCAAGAGGTATGGGGCACACCGAGGCCAGATGCTGTTTCTGTGGGGTTTGTGAACCTTTGAGAGATTTTAGGAAAGTCCACAGCATGAGCCAGGACAGTCTGTTTGTATGGAAAAACCACTGGAAGAGTCTTGGGTGAGTCCACAAGTTGTGTAGCAGGAGACCTCAGGGAATCACCAGGGTAAGACGAATGGTGTTAGCCAGGTTGATGGAGACAGCATGCTGGGAGAGGGGAGGGCTCAACAAAGGAACAATGGATTCAGCCAGCACTTAAGTCTGCTAGAAAGCTGCCCTCCCCCCAGCCCTTGCCCTGAAGCCAGACAATTCAGTTCCTCCCAGTATGTCTCTGGTGCTTTTTGAGCAGTTGCCCCAGCTCTGGAGCTTAGAATGAGTGAGTCCATCAGTGAGTAAATCTGTGCACAGGCTTTTTAAGAGGATTTCCTGGGACTCCAGTAGCCCTCAGTCTCACTCAGCCACAATCTCCAATAGTTTTCACAGCCAGAAGTTATGGGGACTTCTCTCCCTGGCACTGGAAACTTAGGCTGGGAAGCTTGGTTGGGACCTGGGAAACCTCCCTCCTTAGGGGGCACCTCCACAGTCAAGATATCCCTCCTGATTTATAACTTCCGCACATGCGTGAGGAACCAACCCCTTCCGTGTCTCTGCCCCTCCTACTAGCCTTGATGTGAATTCTTTTGTATGTCCTTAATTATAGGACTTCTGTTCAGCTAGACCTCAGGTGATTCTCAATAAAGATTGTTCCAAATTTAGTTGTAATTTTGATGTGGTCATGACAGGATGTAAGCACAGCGTTTACCTATCCTGCCATCTTGCCTGGAAGTCACAATTTTGTATTTTAAAAGGTGGATATTAATGATTTAGGAGAACAGGACTTAATTTAAGTTTGTTTTATGGTAAGCCTATTCTAAAATGCTTATTTTATTGTAAAAATAGGAACATTAAGGACAAACCTTTTTTTAACTCAAAGAAGATAAGGAATATGTCTGGGTGGAAAGAAAAATGGAAAAATCACTTTTAAAGGATGAATTTGTGTTATCTCTGTTAATATTTTTTGTATATATGGGTCATGCCAATAGTAGGTATAAACAGAAAATAAGAACTCATAGGAAAAAGTTGCAAAGGAAATTATCCTCATTACAAAGCTAGATTCTATAACCTGTAAGTCAGGAAATCACAGAGGTAAACTAAACTACCTGCTGATCCATTGAAGGAAAGGAAAATTACTTTTTTCTGCCGTTACCTCTCACCCTCGCCCGCATTGGTTAGTCAGTAAAGAAAGCTGTCTTATTTTTCTTGGTTTCTAAGGATGTCATGCCCCACACAGCTGAAGGAAGAAATGAGAGCTGACAATTCCTTACATACATCTTCCTAATTTCAAAATCTTCCTCATGTAAATACCTAAAACCAAGTTCTGTAGTGTTGATAACTGATTTTTTCCCCACTTTATATTCTAGATTTTGAAGCTAGACAGCACTCCAGTGGTCAAATAACAAAACTAATCTGTAGAATATTTTTACAAAGAGAATTAACTCAGAATCTGACTTACTAGCTTGATTCTTTCTCTAATGCTGTTGTAAGATATTTCTTTGTACAAATGGCGTATGTTTCTAATTAAAGTACTATGGATACAATCAGCAGATTAAGTAGAAGTATTTCTCCATGTAACAGATTTGTAAATGAATCTATCAAAATTGAAAATCTCATCATAGATTAATATGTTCATTATGTCATTCCATTACATCCAATAAGGTCCTGCAAAGTCCAATTCTGCAAAAGATTCAATAACACATCTAATCTTAAGGCTCTGATCAGGTTAACAATGGTTTCCTTCAGGATCGTGTTCATCTATACAAAGCATAGTTGTCTTTAAAACCACTGTTAGGTTCAGAGACAATAACCTTTAAAGATACTTTTAACAATTCTTCCCTACTACTGAAAATCATATCTTTCACGCTGGCAAATACAGAGCTTTTTGTGACAGCATGAAGAAAGAAACTGCAATAAAATGAAAAGCAAAAAAGTTATACCATTTTTAAGTCACCAATAGTGTTTATTTAACAAGGATATACTTTGTCACTACAAATGCGTTGAACTCATATCAAGATGGATCTGCTTTTCCTACTATTTTTTCTATTGCATAAATCAAAACAGTACTCATTAGTGTAAACTCATTGGAGTAAACCAAACCTCAGTTGTAAGGATCTCAGCATTTCTGAAAACATAGATATAAAGACATCCAAGTTAATGTCACTTAATTAAAAATATATAGTTTGCTTTTTACTAACCCTGATCCTTATTATCTGGACTAGTGAGATTAAGAAAATTTAGGGCTGAATAGTTCCAGAGTGCAGCAGAGCATCAAGACCTTCTAAAATAGAGGTCCAAACCCAGAATACTCACTGCCATGTAACTACTACTGGGAAATGCAATTATAGTTTGTAGCAGGATGTTAAGGAAACCCTTTAATGTAAATAAAAGTGAATCCTTAAAGAAAAAGAAAGAAAGAAATTTAGTATGTTTGCAGATGAAGCAGTTAAGGCACTGCCATAACACTTTTCTTTCTAAAACCAAATCAAATGCAGTTTCTTGATGGGGAAAAAGCTGTCTGAGCTAATTAGAATCCAAAGCACCGTGAGTTAAAATTTCACAAAATAAAAGAGCAATTTGTGAAAACACTTTATGTTACTGAGATACAAATGGCATTACCATCTATAGGTGGCAGTGCTGGGACAAACTCAGTCATCTCACTGGAATTCCCAAAGTGTAACTCTTAGCTTGGTTGCCAACCTGCATTTTAATATCCTGCTTTGATAGTAGAAATGCAGGTACTAAGATTTTCATGATCCTTCTATACTCAACCTATCTGTATTAAGTTTTCATGTAAAAGACAATGGAGCAAAACCTGTAACAGGACTACTTGCTTCAAGACTCAGTCACATTTGAAAATCAAAACTCCACGTGTGTCACACATCTCAGGTGCAGGCTTGAAATTAGACAGAAACTTCATCTGATTATTGGCACCTCCAGTTGTAAAGATGACTCCATTGAAGAGCATGGATTCCTCGTTATGCCGGGCTAAACCCAGATCGAAACTGACCCCAACTTGATTCCAAGTCACCTTCTTCATCCATAGCACCCGTGATTGGTTTGTCCTCTTCTACACTTGCCCTGTCACAAAAGAAGTAGCTCTACTCCTTTCCAAGCCTAATCTCTTCAGCCCCCCTGTGATAGTGTGATTCATAATAAGAATGTATACTTGGTCTTCCTCCCAACTTCTGTCACAGTGCTCCTAAAACACTTGGGATTTCCTAAGTGGTGAGACAGAGAAAGATGTCTTTCGTTAAGAGCTGACTGGGGGACTGGTTGCCAGGAGAACCAACCCTGTGACTTGAGGGTGGAACTTTCTGCCCCCACGTCCCCACCACTTCTCCTAGAGGGGAGAGACACTGGAGCTTTAATTAATCACCATTGGCCAATGCTTAATCTACTACGCCTACGTAATGAAGCCTCCATAACAACCCAAAAGGACTGGGTTTGCAGCTCTTCTGGGTTGGTGAACACATGGACATGTAGGGAAAGTAGCCTGGAAAAGAGCTTGGAAGCTCTGCATCTTTTCTCCTTACTGTCCTATGCACATTTTCCATCTGGCTGTTCCACAGTTCTGTCTTTATAATAAACCAGCAATCTAGTAAGTAAAACGTTTCCCTGAATTCAGTGACCCAATCCAGCAAATTAATGAAACCCAAAAGGGGGTAATTGGAACCTCCCACTCATAGCCAGTTGTTTGGAAGCACAAATAATAGCCTAGGCTTGCAATTGGCATGTGAAGCAGAGGCCAGTCTTGTGGGAATGAACCCTTCACTGTGGAATCTGATGCTATCTGTGGGTAAATAGTTTCATAATTGATTTCAATCGCTGGACATCCAGCTGGTGTCAGAGCATGGTTTGTCGGTCTGAGAAAACCCCCACACATTGGAATCAGTAATTCCCTCATTCCAGACTTGATCATTTTTTATTTTTTTCTCTCTTATTCTACCTTTCATGAGTACAGGTCAGATCATTTAAACTTACTACTTGGTGTTCCTTCTGTCTCATCTTTCATTTACTCAGTGGTACATTATAATCTAGTTTCTATTCCCTACATTTTAGAGTAAAACTCCAGCTAAACTGCCTAAGTCACAGAATTTCCTGCATCAGAAGTCTAGATCAGGATCTCATCCATTTGCCAAATGCCTCATTCGGGAAACAGTCTTCTCTCTGGCAGCATCAGATTGATTCTTCCCCAATCTTCCTGATTGCTTTTCAGTTTCCTGACATAATGTTGGAGGTCTTTTCTCAGCAACCTTGAATGGTAACTTCATCGATTTCAAGTGATGGGTATATCACTCTGCCTGAATGACTCCCAAATGCATCCTAGGCCCTGATCTTTATGCCTGCAATACTTGTCTCATAGATTTCAAATGAGATTCAACATGTCTAAAACAGTCATGAACTTTATTCCCTCATATCTTCCTTTACCTAGCTAAAGTTTTAGAGAGCTCACCTGACAAACTGTTTACAGGTAAAGGAGTTAAGTAGGAACACCGAAAAAATTCTTACTAACACCCCCACATCCTCACAATGCATTAAACGAGAGAGCTCTTACTACAAATCCAAGTATGACCAATAGCAAGTCAACGACATTGTCGCCATCTGCAGAAGGCTTCCAATATCTTGATCGCAACCACTAACACCTTTAACTCATCCCTCACTGACTCTTGCTTTAGAAACATCTCAGATGTCTAGAGGCAGGCTAAAGGGCACTCAACCCTCTCAACATGAAATATAATAAGTTGCTTTTAGCAGAAAGATGTTATAGAGCTAAAAAATTAAAGGACCACATGTGAAGTGAAAAAGATAAAGGTATATGGGATCATGTACATAAAATTATTGAAATACATATACTTATTTTATGATAGCCTTTTTTCACTTACACACGTTTGCTTTAGGAAGCATATACTTATTATCCAATGTCAAGTTACAAAAGTTAGAAATGCCACGTGTGATCAAAAAATACGGTGAATGTTTACATTTTTAAAAAATTACTACAGTAAAAGACACATTGCCATTAATCCCCCTCAAAATACTTCCCCTCATTTCAAATACACTTATCCCATCATTTTTGCCACTTTCTGAAGCAGTTCCGGAAGTCCTTTTTCGTGAGTGTCTTTAGTTGTGCTGTCGTGGCTGCCTCGATGTCCTGAATCGATTGAAGACATGTTCCTTGCATGGTCACTTTGACTTTAGGAAAGAGCCAGAAGTTGCACGGTGCCAAATCCAGTGAGTAAGGTGGATGAGGACATACCATAAAGTTTTTATTTGACAACAATTTCTGTACCTAAAGCAATTTGTGACACGAAGCATTGTCATGATGGAGGATGAAACCGTTTGCCCATTTCTCAGGCTGTTTTGTACGCATATTGTTTCATAAATGCTCATAAAGACATTCACAAAAGACGACTTCCAGAACTGCTTCAGAAAGTGGCAAGAATGATGGGATAAGTGTGTTTGAGGCGAGGGGGAGTGTTTTGAGAGGGATTCATGGCAATATGTCTTTTACCGTAATATTCTTTTTTAATTTAAGCGTTTGCCATATATTTTTTTTATCACACCTCATATTTTAATGATATTTCATAGTGAAGGGGTTCGGAACAGGCCTCCCCAAGATACGTTACTTTGGCAGGTGGATTACTTTGAGCGGAACGCAATCGAGACCCTGTGGGTTCAGGAGAAACTTCTTCCCCTCCCTTTATTACGTAGAAGAATCTAAAAACTGGGAGGCTTGCCCATAGTAAGAGTTATTACCAGAGATAACCTTTTGTGACCTAGCCATAAGGCAGTCAAGCTTCTAATTACTGAACATCTGATCTTCTTATTGTGCTGTGAATGACCTTCCTCCCCTCTGAAGCCCAGGTGCCTTGCCTCATTCCTTAGCTGAGATGTCATATGTATTTAATTTTACAATTCTGTGTCTAAATCTCTCATGTTTGTGGGCTACGACTCTCTCATGTATGTGAAGTCCCCATAAGTACGTATGTAATTAAGTTTGGTTATTTTCTCTTGTTAATCCGTCTCATGTCTTCTAGGAAGAACCCAGAAAGGCACAGGAAAAATTCTTCCTCTCTCACAATAGCACTAGTTGGTTAAATGGCAGAATAAAGAGGACAAAATAAAAAATGAAAACTTCTGTGTCTATACTCCTACATTAACATCAAATCTAGGGAAACTACACAATGGATAAAGACTGAACGGCACTTGTTTTCAAATTCAGAGCTAACGTGGGGACAAGGGATGAAAAGTGTTTTAAATATTTATTAACACTTTGTTACTTTTGATACACCTGTGAAGACTTGAGACACAAGTAAAATGAAAGAAAATATTACTCATGAATTTAATTACTACCAATTATAAGGTATTATCTACAAGGACTTAAATTGAAGTCAAAATCTACATAAATATTACACATGAGGAAATGAAAGGTAACCAAAACAGAAAAAATAGAGAATTAACCTGTTCTACCTGGAAGGCTCAGTAGATGAAGATGACAAAACAATATAATAAGGCTTTACAACGTAAGCAAGTTTCCCCGAAAATCTAACATGTTAAGGTCATTATTACGGAAAGCATTCAGTGCTACATTTATAAAGCATTTTCTATACATGGAATAACATAGATATAAATTCTTACTGAGGACTAGGTCAATCTCATGAAACCAGGCATTGTTTAGCTCGGAAGAAAAAAAATAGAGGGGAGTCTATTATTATAGTTTTATGGTATTGGAAATACTGCTGGAAAAAATGGTTAATCTAAAAATTCACAGCTTTACAAGTCTTATAATGAATCATTATATGACCAGATTATTCGAAATCAAGTAGATTTAAATACTTTTCTTGCTAGAAAAAGAGTAGGACACTGAAAGCTATATGGTTGCTCATTCATTCATTCTTCATCCAACATTTACATATTATCTAGTAACTGCCAACTCTGTGCTAAGTAAAAATGAAGACAGAACTTCTCCTCACAGAAACAGACATTAAACAAAATACCAAGCAACATGGTAAGTGCAATTACAGAGGTTTGTGGGGATGCTGTGGAAATTTAAGGGAGACGTATCCAAACCAGCAGGTCTCCTTTGTTTACTGTGAAAGAAGCCCAATTAGAAATGGAAGTAGGGATACGGAAGTCCTCCTTTCTCTGTGTCTCTTTCCAATTCTCTCTATAAATTGGCTTAATTCTCTCAGAATCATTTTCTCCACAATTCAGAACCATTTCAGGCTGAGAAAGCTCTCAGTTTACACCTTCCCATCCTTTGAATTGAACTGGTGAATTTGAGCTATGTTTACAGTTGATCCAGAATAATTACTAAACAAGTCCTCTCAGGAGCACTGCCTTAGAGGTCTGAGGCCAAACATTTGATGTTTGACAACATGGTGAAATGTGAACAGCAAAGTTGAAATGGTTAGTTCTGGTTCAGCAGGAATTGTACTTTCTGGGCATGCTTACTACAAAGGTGGGTGCTTCCTAAGAAGACTAGGGGGACCCTTTCCACTCTATGCTGCTGAAATATAATTTGTAATGATGGGGTAAAGTGATCCTGAAACTCTCTGCACAAGGGTCCTTTTGAGAATTTTGGACGTATTCCTGAAATAAGAAGTCTCAAGATATAATTGCTAACACCTGATAAAAATAAAAATATTAATACTGTATTTGATGTTGTTTGATGTGATGGCAGCCACGGGTTGGAGTTTCAATGTTGTTAAAGAAAAGGCATTCTTCACCTATATTTCAATCCTTTGTATTACACATGGACCAGAGAAAGTCAACAGAGAAAAATCAAAAATACCCCCAAACTCAAAAATCCCATCATTACTCACTCTGCTTGAAAAAGGTAAATGTATAATTATAGGCTTACTGGGAAAACATAACCGACATAGTTATAAAAAATCATATGGTTATTTTGCGGGTGCGAGCAGTGAAGTTTTAAGGATTATCTCAAAGGGGACTTAGAAGTGGCAAAACTGTGATGTATTTTAGGTTGCATAAAGCAGGCCTGTCTCTTGTTTACTACCCAGCAATTGCAATGGGCCTAATTTACACAACAATTACTTAGAAAGTAACTCCTTTGAAATACATTGTGTGATTAATTGACTTGGCTTCAGGAATGCAATGTTGTTTCTATGTTGCTGTTCACTTCAACCTAATGCCCCCTAGAGCACAGATCCAATTAAGAAACAAGGCAGGGAGGCAGATATTAAGCATAGTATTTCTATATTATAGGGCATTTCATACAGGATTGAACACCACCACCTACTGTCTGCAGACACTATTCAGTGCATCCCTGTGACACTGGGGGTGTATGGCGGATGGAAATTTATGAATAGGCTTTAAAGTAAATATCTTAGAGAAAAATTAAAAACAGATACATTTAACTTATTAGGAGGTGCTTTTAAAAATAAAAGCCTGATTTTCTCAGAGAAATACAAAGGATAATGATCTGGACTATGGATTATTCCTGTCTATACTGAGAGTAGACTTTTCCTCTGTAATTAGATGTTTCCAACCAAATTGGCACAGGGAAACAATTCTCAAGTTTCAACAAGGATTTGCATTTCCCATTATTCCATTAAGGAGAAATCATCCACTTTGTCAGTAGAGGCAAGATCTGGCAACAGCAGTCACATCCCAAATACCCATGTGAACACAGCCTTTGCATTTTGAGAAATCAGGGCCCTGCCGGCTCAGGCTCAGACGGTCTCCTTGAAGATAAAAGCCTTGGACGGTAACAGGGACTCCTTATAATCATGTATATGCTCAGACAGTACCCAAGCTTTGCCTCACAAATCACGTCTAAGTAAGTCATTTTCCCAGGCCCCATTGCATCTCTACCCATCCCGTTTCCTTTCCCTTCCTTCCCTCTCCAAGTAACTCTCCTCTGTCTATTTGCTCTACTCTGGCACCCTCTGGGCTGCAAGTTATCAAGAAGCAAAAGCTTAAGCTCAACTCTCAATTCTACACACGGATTGAGGAAAAGGGCTTCACCAGGGCAGTCGGAGAGGTGATGGGACCAGGAAGAGCACAGTCTAAACTGTAATTCCACCTCAGTCCCTACTATCTGAACTTCAGAAAGTTACTCAGTGTCTCAGAGCCAGCTCTGACATATTTACTGTAAAATAAGAAGGGTTGCAGAGGATTTCTCAAGTCCCATCTGGTACCCAAACACTGATGCCATGATGCAGAAGGAGCAGTGGTGTAACCACAACCGGAGGCTCCCACTGTCTGGTTCAAATCTCAGCTCAGTCACTTCCTAGCAATAAATGTCTGGTTTCTCGTCTCTAAACGGGTGATACACCTCGCAGCATTGGTAGGAAAATTAAATGACTCCATATTATCAATCTGTGCCTAGAACAATGCCTGAACTATCCAATACTCAATATATACTAGTCGTTACTCTAAGTATTTCCAACCATAGACTGGCACACAGGAGCCACCTGATATGCAGCCTGTTTCTCAGCAGACAAAGTTTCACATAGTACCAGTCTCTTTTACTTATCTCGCGTTTTGGTATTTCCAGTGCTGGAAGTATTCCTGTATAAACGAGCTGTGCCCTAGAACATGAACCGCAATTACGGCCCAGAGTGACCCCTACGAAGTCCTTTTTGTAAAACATCAAAATAATAATAATGAAAGCAAATGATTATAATGAGAACACTATTGTTTTGTCTCCAGGCCCTGTTGTAGAATTTCCCAACCTTTGATGAACAGACTAAGCTATGCTGTGATCAGATCATCTTTGGCCAAAAGTAATATGAAAGGATTGTGGAACTAAAGTGGAAATAGTTGAATTCTTGCAATACCTAGGGGTAAGTGGGGACGTTCAGCAGTATTTGGTTAACAGAATTTGTTATTTAAAGAAATGTTGCACTTGTCAATCAGCTATTTGCATTTGTTCAGGAAGGAACATTTTGCATCGATACCGAAGAAATTTTATGGAATTAATGCATTATTTTGTCCTTGTTCATGACGTCAGGGGGGAGATAAGGAAAAACAATGAAAAGCATAACCCCCAAATAATCAATTGTTTAAGAAGATATAAAATGAAAAAAATTTAAAGGGTGGAAAACATCTACCTAACGATTATTGTTTTTAAGTGGAAAATAAAGCAAGAAACACTAGACACCTCTCGGTGGCTTCTCCCTCACCCTCTCCTCAGAAAACACACGCATACATTAAGATAGCAACTATTTTGATCGCGCACATAGGGATAAACATTTTCCACTCCTCCTCCCCAACTCCACGCATACTCACAAAACATCGCTTTCTAAGATTTTCCCAGGGAAACAAAGAATCAGTCTCAGAGTCTGTGAAACCATTAAACTATAGACAGCTTACAGCATACTAGGAGAAATGTAAATGTTCTCATAAAATATGATTAAACACAACTGAAAATATATATGGCATAATTGCACCACAAAGGGCAGGCAGCCATAAACAGAGAGCTGGGCCTTGAATCTTGACCAAGTCTCCACAGTTTGGAAACTAGTGCTTAGCACCATCAATATGAAGGATATGACTGACATTTCAGCTAGACAAGGGGAAAAAAAAAGAAAGAAAAAAACAACTTTGAAAATGGAAAATAGTTTCAGGCTGATTTTCATAAGAAAGGTAGAAAACTCACTGTATTTAATCGTTTCTACTTAGCAAAGAATTTATCTTTCAAATTCTTATAAAGTGGCTTTCTTCTGTGTTATCAATAAAAACTAACACTGACCTTCCTCCTGGAAGGTTAAACTTCTAGCTTCTGTTTGAAACGCTAGAGTGCCTTTTCTCAGAAGAAATGCTACACATACGTGCCGCGAGCAATGAAAAAGAATACACCATCGCTCCGACCCTTCATTAGTCAGAGGAGCTTGGCAACAGCAATGCTACTTGTATACGGTCTCTGCATGAAAAACTGTTTTCAAAGGTAACCTTGCCAAGGGCTATGTTCTGTCTTGGCAAAAGAAAGCAAACTTTACTTTTCTACCAATCGGTTTGCTCTGCATGAGAAACAGGTGTTAAGGTATGAAACCGGGCTTGGAGCAGTAGCAAAACAAAACGCACCCAAAATAAGTTTCATCTGTAAAAAAACACAAGTCTGAGTTAATAAGCCTGCAGGGCCGACATGTTTTTGCAAAATGCAAATCATGAAAACCGGTTAAGGGATTAAATGCTCTTTTGCAAAAATGACCATGGAGATTATCATCATTAATTAGAATCATGTAAATAATCTTCTGAAAGAACTCTCCCTTTTTATCTCATAGGTTTCAAAAAGCCTAATGGTAAAAAGGTTTAGTCTCAGAAGAGATTCTCTAATTAAAACTAGAAATCTGGTATAATTAATACGTGTCAGTCTGCAATCTCAACCACTTAGTAAAGGCAGAGAAATCAAATGCTGATGTTTTTTAAAAACTCTAATAAAATCTCTAAGAAATGAGATTTTTATAGAATCGATTTCCTGTCTATACAATCGGTGTCCGAGATGGGACTAGAAACTTGTTAGGTGGATAAAGACTGTAACACTTAACACTTCCTAGGTGCCAGTGTTATTCATCCAACTGGACCCAAAAGTCAGCTTTCAGTGATGTAATTTGGATTTACATTTTGGAATTATCTAAGCTCCTTGAGTCTTTCACACTCCCCCCAACCCCCCGCCCCATTATTATCTCCACCCAGAGGTGAAGCAGAGTAAAAAAGACAAGATGAAACTCAAACATACCAGTCACACACCATACAGTCTTACATAGTCCCTCCATCCTGCTTCCCTGCAGTAAATGCTCAAACTCTGACAGTTTTAGTGTTTAATTTATCTCCTAAGCAACAGCTCAAGGAAGAAGGGGAATTGGGTTTTCAGTAAGTTTTTAGTATATAGCGTCATCTATAATTATGACCACATAAGTAGGAAAAACCAAATACACAGCCAGAGGTATTTATCAAAAACCCAAGTATGTCTATCTCATCATTTGTTGGTGGCCTCCCCTCCGTTTCTGACAGCCCCTGACCTCTCCTGGAAATTGATGGGGCTTTAGAAACTGACTGAACTCAGGAATAGGCTGCTGACGCCTTCCGTGCCACGGGACTGAACTTCCAGTAGTCCAGGTGGAGTCGCCCCGGCCTGTGCCTCAGCACTGGGGAGCACTCCACATCTCTGCGCTGTGCTGGCCCCAGGCCATGACCCCTGTGCTATGGCCAGGGGGGTCAGCTGGTGGGAGAAGCCTTCTGTACATTAAAGGTGACAAAGTCAAAGAGAATCCCAGAGAATGGAGCGGGAGCTGCTGGACTAAGGAAACCCACCCACAGGACCTCAGGGCCTCTGTTTACATGAGCCAGCGAAGGAAGTCCCTGACTGAGTGTGGCTGTTGTTACGTTGACATAAAGAATCGAAACCAACATAATGTACACAAGAGTCAACTCAGTTATGTGGAAAATTACAAGGTGGTGTGGTAGAGACGAGATGCGGTGCTCAGAACCCCATCCATGCAAGGCCTCGCTGCCAGGTATGGAGTGCAGGCAGCACCAGCCGCAGCTGTGGGCTCCTTCACCGTCAGCCTTGGCTACAGAGAGCCGACTCATGCAAGAAGCCGACTGCAGCAGTGGCTGGGCAAAGACCCACCCATTTCAGCCGTAAGCAGGACACTGGACAGGCAGTGCTCGCTTCACAACTCCCTGCAGTGTTGGCCAAGGCCTTGCTGCATCTGTATCACACTTTGAATTTTCCCTCTGCCCAATCCTTCCTTCACAATTCCTTCCACGGGAATTGTTCCCTAAAAAACATCTTACACCTTGACCTCCATTTCAGTGTCTGGTGCCAAAGAACCAAACAATGACAAATCGTCTCTGTCCATTTTCATGTTATAACACATTATAACAACAACAACTGAAAAAACCAAATGAAAACAAAACAAAACAGAAGGAAAACAATTAAATGCATATGTGATGTGAAACCATACAAGAAAAATCCTCACCAAAACACTATAAAAAAATGCATATGTAGATTTTATTTTGCCTTGCTCCACTCCTCTCTTTTCTAAACTTGCTTTGATAATACAGTCTCCTTCAGCCACGTACAGAAGAAATCTTGGTAAGGGAGGAAGGCATTCTTTAATAAATTGGAGTAACACAATTAAGTTGTCTTGGAACCTACTTAAAATTGACAAGGCCTGTGAGCTATGTGATATTTCCCATGAGTCACCAGTTTTGCTTTTTGTAAAAGTCACTTTGAATGTTGCATCAATAACTTTTCTCTCATTATTGCCCTTTTTTATTTAAGGGGATTTGATGTATAATCTGGGTAAGAGTCATGTATTTAGGTGATGGGAAATGGTTGTTTTCAATCAACATTTGCTATGAAGCAAATTCCTTTTAAGTGCAGCCCACTTTTTAATTATCTGCCATTGTAAAGTTGGAGATCAATTGAATAATAAAAAGATCACACCCGGGAAGGCAGGTTTTCTTTAAAACTAATATAATTAAATGTATAACTTCAATAAAACAGTAATTTAGGGATTCTGTTCTTATCGCCTCATCAGAACATTTCTTGCTCTAGTCACCCGTATCACAAAGACATCCGTATCACAAAATCCATGGACGCTCATCAATTCCTTTTTGTTGACTTCTCTAAAGCATTATCTTTCCCTGGACATTTCTCTTCCTTTGACTTCTACTATACAACACTCTTAGTTTTACTCTCACTTTTCTGCCTCTCTGTACTTTGCAGGCTCATTCTCTTTTACCCGTTCATTAAAAGGCATCCCTGAAAGCCTGGTCCAAGGCCCTTTTCCCTTCTCACCCAATAAGCGATCCCTAGTGCTGTCCACAGCCATAGTGGTGGTTCTAAAGGGACACCTATCCACAGATTACTAACACACAGGTACACATAAGCCACTTACACGCAGAGAACTCAGAACATTTCAGATTAATGCCTCAAAGGCACCTCCAATTCCACATGCCAAAAACTGAACTCGTGACAAACCTTCTCCTAGGTTACCTATCTCAGAGAATGGAACTACTATCCATCCTGTGATGAAAAAATCAAAACCAAATAGCCTTAGTACCATCTCCCTCTCCTTCACTGTCTCCTCACATCCAACTCCATCATCAAGTTCTGCTCATTCTGCCTCCAAAATTTCCACGTATCATGATAAATTCTTTCCAATTATTTTTTTTCAACTACTGAAAATGTAACAGCTAGTTTTAGCTCGTGGGCCACACAAAAACAGGTGGTGAGCTAGTTTTGACCTACAGCTGTAGTATGTTGACAAGGGTCTTATAAGACACACCAGGGGTTCTCAAACTGCATACCTTACTAAATTTATATTACATGAGGGTATTTGAAGGGGTCTCATATGTCTGGTTCTATTTTATAGGTTGTTATGCATTAACACAACACACATTTGCCTTTTTTTTCCCCGTATACTAAAATAACAAATGAATTAACTTGTGCCACCAAGTTTTGCCGCCCCCCATTTGTGGAGGGAGATCTGCTTAAAAGATGCTCTCTCTTGACATTTTATTTAACTGACGACTATCACAATGACATTAGCAAAGCAACCTATTAAAACCAAACAAAACCTTACCACGTACAACTACTTTTCTATGTAAATCAAGAGTTTTCTCTGAAATGTGCAACCTGAACAAAATACAGAAATAAATCGAAAGTTGAGACTAATATTGTATTGCGACTGCTATCCAAAGCACACGATTTAAACTAATAGCAATAATAACAAGAGTAATTAACATTTATTGAGTCCTTACTATAGAGCAGCCCCTTTGTACTTATTTAAATTTTTTGGTTCATTTAAATGACCTTGCTTTTTAATAACTTCTTGAATTAATATTATATATATTTAAACCTCAATGACAAAATTATACAATTTCATTTGGAAAGGGAGGTCTGCTCTTACTTTATTTTTCCTTTAATACACCACCCACTTTGGTACTTTATTACATGTTCTTGTTATTATTTACTACTATGCTGTTTGTTTTATATGAACCTTGCTTCTTCTAAGAGAAGGTTGTTAAATATACTCCTTAAGGACAGGCATCAGACCTTATGCTTTTCTCCCATTCTTTACGCTGTATCTCCCATTCCTCACACACAAAGTATATACAATTATATATACACATATATAAATGCCATCTATTCCCCTAAAACAGGGTTTAGCACATAGCAGGCTCCCAAGAAATGGACTGCTGCTTGTATAAGTGAGTTGTAACTTAATCTGTGAACTCCTTAAATCCACATTTTGCCTAAATGCATTCCAGTTAAATTGAGGTGCATGTAAGAATTCTTATAAATTTTTAATAAACACGAATCTTTAACATTATACTGCAGATTAGAATAATACGTGGGCAGCAAAATAAAAGGTTTAGTTTTAGCAACAGTAAAAAATAATCTGTAACACATTTTCTTTTGTTTATTTATGTGTCAAACTCCTCTGTCTAGAAAACAAAATATCCCCCTTCTGTTTATATCCTGGCATTAGCTTTGGCATCATACTGCCATCTGCGAGGCTGAGAAAAATGGTGACTTCAGACACCAAGTCTTTTTCAGTTCTATATATTACTTTCCATACTAAAATTTGTTTGAATGTGCCAACAAAAATTAACTAGCATCTGTGTTGCGATTAAAGATCAAAGAATCTGTACAAAGCCTCTGGCTTGTACACTCTCTCGGGCAGTCCGTATCTGGACTTTTTCTAATTACCCGTCACATACCAGAGAAAAGTGGACACAATGACAGTTGCTAAACGAGACCAACATTCTCAGCCTTGAGAAACTAGAGGGTGAGGCTGGAGTTGAGCGGGTCTGTATTTATATAAATATAAAATTTAGAAAATTTGGAGTTGTTTTCTTTTCATTGCTAAGAAACATTAATAGGTCTCATTAAAGGCTTTCCCGAAATGAGTCCACAAACAGGTCTTTTCAATTATATACCTGAGGGACGAATATTTCCCGAAGGGAACAGGACGAAAATAAGCAGTAAGTACTGGGTTTGTGCATACTGCTAAGATGTATTATATGTTGTAGAAAAGTTGGTTATATTGGTTTTGTTTTGAAGAAAGGCCTGCGAATTGAGAAACTAATTAGAGTATGCTCTTTTCAATTCCAAAATTAAATAAATATATAATCAATCTGTGAGATAATTACCCAGAGAATCAGCAACAAATAGGGAAATAAAACATTTCTGAACCATTTTCTTTAGACAAATAATAAAATGATCATTAATTAAATTTTTAACTTTACACATACAAAGACCTCTTCACAGCCCCTCACTCCCCTCCTCTACCCCTCAATACTATGCTATTCATGCCTATTTCCAATAGTTCTTCTAGCAAGTCAACTAAAATTTAACCTTCATAATTTATTATTAGAGGTAAATATTTCACTGTTGAAAAATATCCCGTTTTCTGTACTTTACATGCCAGAACCAGCTTTTATGATAATAATCCCACTAAAAATCTGACTCAACTTAAAAAACGCAGTAGTCTAGTGTAGACAGTTACTTTTCACTAGAACTACTGCCCCTTGAGTTTTATAAGAAACTCAGTTCCGCACCACCACTCATTGCATTTTGTTAGGAATTTACTAAGGAAAAGCAAAACTTTATGAGGAAGCAAAGTCAAATCCACCGATGTAAAACATCAAAATAATTAATAAAGAATATTTCCTTCAAATTTCTAATAAGGAACTCCATCTTGAAATGTATTCAAAAGCTGTAAAGGTAATTTACCCTGCTAGGTATTCCCTAAGGGTCACCAATGAAAAAATATTATATCACAGTGTTTAGCATCTTAGCATCATGAAAGAATTTCCTTTACTACCCATTCATGTTCACAAACATACATTTACTGTTTTTTAACATCTTTTGATTTAGTAATTTCACTGCATTTATATTTGCAAAGATATATTCACACCTGAGAGTTAAGTGGATGGATCTGTCTAAGGGTAAGGACAATAGAATAATTTTTAAAATCTTTAACTCTGAAGGGTGTCTGTGTTTTAGTCTGATGCCTAACTTTATTTCAAGATGTAATATAAATATATGATAATGTGGAAAGACGGGAGCATGATTTTTATAAATCAAAGTCATTAAATACTTCGAAAGCCACAGATTCATGAAGCTGGAGCAAGAACACATCTGCATGTATCATAATCCTTAATTTTACATGTCCGTATTCTCCTTTGATAGTTTCTTGATCACTCAGTGTTCCAAAAGAGTAGTATGAAGTCTGTGGGTTAAACATCAAAATCTGTACTTGCACATAGTATGCTCTCTGAAGGTTGCACAGTTAAGAGCCTTGGGCTCACACTTAAAATGATTACTAGAGCACAGGTATAAAACACAATCTGTGGCACTTAGCAGCATGTGCTTTTTCAGTCATTATTTTGTGCAAATTAAGCTCCCTGCAACCAGTTAGTTCATCAACAAGCAAGAGCAAAACACAAGGGAAAAGCTCTTCTGCACAAACAAGTTACGAGATCATCTTTCTGACAAAATGGATAAAGCTAATTATGTGTCTGTGTGTCTTACATCCAGAAACCTGTACAAACCCTGGGAAAGTCGGTGATTCTATAAGGGAGAGGCTACTATTATATGATCGAGTTTCCTTAATACAAATGCTGGCAGGAACAAGTATATAAGAGTGTGTGCTATTTGGAGAAAAAGGAAACCGCTCCCTACTCACTCATTCTACTTCTCTCCTATATCTTTAAAGAATACCAAAACTATTTCTAAACATTATTTTCCTCATTCACGATAAATAGTTAGCAGTTTCTCATTCATGTCTAAAAAACGGGTCTGTGATTAAATTAACACAAAAGCTGCAAATGTGCTTCTACTGTTTTCTAGGAGAAAGGTTTTTTTGTAATTATAAAAAAAATCTGTAAGGGCTCTCATATTCTACTCTAAAAATGTGACTGTCTAAACTATTTCTGGGAACTAATTATTACATGATTTATTATGACCAGGAAACTTATGGAAGCAAAAATGAAAATGATTTCAAAAGCCTAAATTTTGAAAAGCTCGTATCAAAATCGATAGAAACAAGGGTTCAAAAAAGTAAACCAGGAAGTGACTTTCTATGGAAACTCAACTTCAAGTTCACTTTGGCATGTCTATTTCTTTTGCATTTTATCAAACTTGGTAGGGAACCAATGCTACCAGTCATCACACCGAGGGGAAAAAAACTTGCTTCTCTGGCCAAATATGATAAGTGGTATATTTAGCTTTCCTGAGTCCCTTTAGAAAGCAAATGTGTCATTTATGACATTCACTTAAAAATCATAACATGTCATATGTTTACATTTGGGGGGTAGGGGACATGTATTTTTCTTCCTATTAATAGTGTTTTACATGTGCTCAGAATCCTACTTTGGAAGATCTCTAAGCGACTTTTATAAATACCATCAGATGGCAAAGTTATTTACCTACAATATGAAAATGAAGAAAGAACTGGGAACAGAAATCAGTGGGAAGCTCAGATGCTTTCTCACTTAATATATGGTATTTATTTAACCTTTACCATACGGTTAAGGAAAAGGAGAGGAGATGGCATTTATGCCCATATGTGGGAAAACTCAAACTACATAAAATTTAAAAGAATAATTTTAGTAATCTATTAACAAAGAAATTGGAGAACAGAAACCTCCTCTAGACTTAACCCTACATAATATACAGAAGAAATCAATTGAATAGCTATCCAATTTAGCAAATGTTATCTAGCATCTAACTGACTTGATAATTTTTTGACAACTGAGATCAGTTTTTTGTTACTTAAACAAATATTAATAATATCTGTTGTGCTAGGAGCATATTAAATGTTAGGAATCTTTATGTACAATTTATCACTGTAAACATTAGGCCAGAGGTAATAAATGGTAAATATAGTTACATTTTATTCACAATAAGGGCTGATGTGATGATAAATGGCATCATTCATAGTTTCCACCTTTAAGTCAGATGCCAGAACAAACTGACACAAATTCAATTGTTTGAAAAGAACTAGGGATTTTTATGAAGAGAATTATCTTCTTAGAAATAAGAAAAACTGATATATCAATTTCCTGGACAGGTAAAATCAATGCTGAACATAGTCATGCTATCTATGCCAAAACTTAACTTTAAAAAATATAGATAAATTTATTTTTTAAAAAGTTTAAAATTCTAAAATGCTGAAAACGTTCTGGGTCTGTTTAAACAGCATGATTACTATAGCTATCTAGTTATCTTCCTAGATACAGACTCAGTGTTTTAAAACTGTTATGCTCATTAGCAATTTCATAAAGTTAAGGAGTCTAAAAACTGTGACTGATTATTGCAACACAAAATATCCTGTTTTTGTGAATAAATGCTAGTTATCTTCCGTGTATGCACTGAGACAACAATTTATTTAGGTGTGGCTAGCCCTCACATGAACCACAATCAAGATGACTTTTCAGCTCAGTAAGAAATCATTAATTCATTATCAGTAAAATTGCTTCTATGCAAATGGAAAATAGAGCAGGAAGAGCTCTAAACTTAGACAGTTACCTACATAAGACAACCTTAGTGTTACATGGCCCATTTTTTCCATAATGTCTTTGGTCGCAGTTCAAAATTAACACTAAACTCATGGTCTGGTCATTGTACTGAAAGATGACCAGAAAACATGCTTCTATTATACTGAAGGAAGAGAATGTGATAAAGAGCAGGGAAGAATGTAGTGGAAGATAGAAGCAGAACGTAGTTAAGCTTTCTTACATTCACATACTGGCGCAGATTTGGACATCAGATTATCCAGGAGAAACTTCTGGAAGAACAAGAATCTGGCATCAAGCAGACAAAAGATAACAAATAGATTTCCCGTTTTTGGAGGTGGGGGTTCAGGGACCACAAACAAAGTGCCTGGATACCCAGTCAGTATAAAAGGAAAAAGATGAGGAAGTAAGGAGCTGTCTGAGCAACCAGAAGGCAGTGTGAAGTTCTGGGCCAGAAGGGGCAGGCCCCACAGAAACAGCTGAAGAGCTGAGAGAAGCATGCCAAACATGGGCATCCTCCTTAGAGTTCTGCACTGGAAATTAAAGAGCCCTGGAGCATATGAGAAAGAAACCCAGCACACGGTGTGTTGATGAATGAACGAGTGGCATAGATTAAATGCACTTTTATGGAACATTTAGCCAGTCTACTTACTGATTGGTCGTGTAGAAGCAGAGTACATGTGATTTGGATAAAACCCTACTGCTATGAAAATGAGGCACAGCTCTAAGATTTTAGTTTTTAGCACAAGAACTAAGCAATTCATATTTACAAACCTCACACTTCGTAACACTTAGATCTCAGTTTAAAGATTGTATCTTCACAGTTGCCCTCCCTGACCACACAATATCTCTCTCCATCACGTCATGCTACTTTCACTCTCCAAATCATATTTTATCCTATCTGATAGGTTTCTTACTTATTTATCTACCTACGACCCCTAAAATGAAAAACTTACGAGAACAAGAAACTTGCCGATCTTATTCACACTAGATATCCTAGACATTTCGTAAACTCCTAGTAAACAGTAAATGAGTGTTTGTTGAATAAACAAATGGACAAGTGCATGGTCAGATGAATGAAAACAGTTATTTCAGTAGGTCCTCAATAAGTATTTGATAATTGATTGTACTCTTTAAAGACCAGAAATTGAATCCAGACCACCATGTATAATGGACATGATTTTCAATATCTATCTACAAAAGTCCACAATGATATAGTAGACACATTTGAAAACAAACACAGGCTTTGATTTCTGAGTATTCACCTCCTGTCCATTTTAATTTGGAGTCAACCTGACACAGAAACCAGTTTTTTGTTTTTTTATAACTATCTCTTAAATAGAATAGTGTCAAACATTCCAAACTGAAGAAAGTAACTTTTATTTGGAAGGAGTGAACATGAGTACATGAAGGATGTAGCATTCTGCAGATAACAGATGACCAGTTACCTAGACTCTTGAATATTTTACTCACGGAAATACTACGAAGAGCACCAGATAGAAACAGAAACATCAAAAACTCATCGCGCTTACCTGACAGTCATAGCATCTACCTGTCATTTGCCTCTGACACCAAAATTAACAGCCTCCCTGGAGTAAAGCTTTCCACTTGGGAATCCACCAAGACATTCTCATCCCTCAACTCAGCAATACTATAAACAAAGTTTTAAAAGCTGAACTCCAATGTAGTTGATCAGTGGTCAAACTAAGCCAAAAAAAAAAAAAAGAAATATAAAATAGTTCATTATGTGATATGAATAAACATTAACAGTTATCAGTTACTTTTGGCAAACAGAACATTTTTCATTCTCTTAACTAATACTCTGGTAACCAAAATGCTTCCACATTCACAATGGTATGACAAGTCATACCCATAAAAATGTTTCCATTTTCTTACTTGCTTCATATGGGTTTACTGCTTGTATTGTGATGTAGGCATGTTCAAGAAGATTGTTCATCTGTGGATGACCTATATTAGAGACTATTTAACTATCCTAATTATCTCAAGGACACTAGCATTTCAGCTAACACACTATTTATAGAATGATTTTTTATGTCCATATCCTCCA
Source organism: Rhinolophus sinicus (assembly GCF_057876585.1). Taxonomy (NCBI): domain Eukaryota; kingdom Metazoa; phylum Chordata; class Mammalia; order Chiroptera; family Rhinolophidae; genus Rhinolophus; species Rhinolophus sinicus. The sequence goes on from NC_142503.1 coordinate 72,849,711, forward strand.
CTAGCATTCTAAATGCAATTACTGAAGGAAAAATATCATAGTATTATTTAAATATCTCAAAACTTTTAAGGTGTTTCAAAGTATCTTAGATTTTTGGATTTTCTTTAGCAAGAAAACATTTCACTGTCTGAAACCATAATTCTAAAATATCAGAAATTATATTTTTAACTTTGTATTATGAAAAATCTCAAACATGTAAAGAAGTAGAGGAAACAGTATAATAAACATTCATGAATGCACCCCTCAAATGAACAGTGATCAACATTAGCCAAAAGTATGTCATTTATATGCTGACCTATTCGCCCCATTTCCCTCCACACTTCAATTTCTTTCTTAGCAAATCCCAGAAATTATGTTATCTATGTAAGTACTTCAAATTATATTTCTAATATAGCCTCAGATTTTTAATATTTGCACAATGCAGGTTGTTTCATGGTTTTATTTACCTGTTTATACCCTACAGGGAGCCTGGTTTTATAACACAGAACTAAAATATGATTTAAAAAGACTCTTAGGAGGCTCTTCTCGATAATTTACAATATCAACAGCAGTTTTAAAACAGCTAAAATAATATTCTCTTCTTGGCTTCTTCAGGTACTTTGTGGCAGGCTCTGATTAAAGAATTTTTGTTATGTTTCTAAGAATAAAAATTAGAAAAGAAAAGCAAGTTATAATGTCATAGTTTTAATCAATCACTAGAGCTTATTTTTCTTCTTTTCTTTGCTTTCAAGGCAAAAATACTCATAAGTTCAATTCATTCTTGGAATTTAGATGTACTGAGACAAATTTAGACATTTCACTACAAATACAGATGGAGCTATAAACAGAAAAAAATCAGAACCTCAGAAATTCCACAGCAAAAATCTGTGGTGAATTACAGCTTTCAGAGAGAAGACATTTTGGGGGAGAGAAAACAGTGAATGTCCACACTGCTCTCTAGCTTGAAGAGTTTATTCTTCAAGTCTTTGATGTGAGTTTCGGAGAGCTAACAAATACAAGGGTAGGACTATGTCATTTTAACATCAGCCACTTGTTTCTGGGCATATTAGGAGGAAAGGCATTCAAGAACCTCTTTAGAACTTTGCTTTCCAAGTTTAATTGTGAATGGAATAGCATAGCAGGAAGAGAGGGAAATTCAATGAGTGTACACAGACCTCTGTCTACAGGCCAAAATTTTATTTCCAAAAGGACACAGGGCCCTCTCATCAGACAATGCCATGGTTAGCTCATCATACCAACACAGGGCTGGTGCCAGGACATTTAAGTCTTTCGATGTTCCTCTATTCATGACTCCGTGATGCTTGCCAAGGACCAGACTGAGCTCCTTCAGTATAAACTTAGCCCTGGGCCCAATCAAAAGAGTTCAAGGAAAACATGAACAAGTGTTTCATATGCAGAATCCAGCCACTGGCAGTGTCTATTAATGTAACACTGTTCCCAGCTAATTCTTCTAGTTTAGAAAATGGCTTTTGAACTAAATTGAGTTACCTCACTGCTGTATTTTAACATTAACTGACATAAAAAGGAGAAAATGTTTATAATGCGTCATTTTAGAATACACTTTGTGATAGCAATTTTCTAAGCAGTCTTCTCCGACACTTTGCCATGGGCACGGAAAATGGACAAAAAAGGACCAACTTTTAATTGTCACCTATTCTAACCTGTTGCTTTTATTTTAACTAACAAAAATTTTCAAAACCACTGAAACTATTGAACTGAATGTACAAAAAATGCTGCTTCAGTTAGGAGAAATAATAAAGACATACTTTGCAAAACTAGACAGCACAGAAGCAAAAAAAAAAACACAAAAAACAAAAAACACACACATGAGAAAATGATATATTTAACAGAGTTGTGTGAATGGGTTCCCCAGTTCCCAGGGCAGCTGTGCTGCCGGGCTGGGGCACTTGATTCAACGTGGAATGTGAGTGGCTGGGGCTCAAATTAGATAAATTGAATCAATTTCGGCAGCTTGTCCTCAAGGAATGAGGATTAAATAAAGCTTTTTAAAGTTTTTTCTCCAGAAGGAGTAGCCATTACAAACTAAAGGGTTTCTTTCTCCAAAGAATCAGATTCATGGAAACAGTATGGAGCGATACAGGGGGTGTCAGAGATCCTAATCCCAAACAAAACAAACTCGGGTCATGTACTATTATAAATCCTAAAATTTCTAGTCCCAGTCCCAGTTTTCAGTCGGAAATTATGAAAATAATCTTTTACAAGTTTTAACTTCCTTGACTAAAAATGGCTTTATTTCTACCACATTTTTACACTTGACCAAAAAAAAAACAACAAACAAACAAACAAACAAAAAAAACCCACAAGTGTGGTAATTAGGAAGATGGGATTTTGAATCAAGCATATCTGAGTTCTATCCTGATTTCACTACTACCTGGGACGTGGGGCAAATTACTTAATCTTTCTCAGGCACAGGTTCCTTAACTGTAAAAATATAAATAAGGCCTATGTTGTTGCTTTGAATTTGAAGTGTGGTCTGGGGTAACTTTCTATTTCCGCTTAGTCCACTTTGTTGACCAGAAATTCTCCAGTCCAAAGCAACTGTCTCACTGTTGGACGCTCTTTGGTTTTGCTCTCATTTAAATTCACCACTGTACATATGGTACCAATAATAAAAATGCAAGACCAAAAACCTTCATGAGAAGACACTTTCGCAAACACATCACAGGCATAATTTCGCCTGTGTGTCACTAGCGCTCAACTGTCTAAAGAATTCCTGGCAGAAGAAATATTTAAATTGCACCTTTTATAAGATTGAAAATCTTATGACAAAGCAATTTTATCACGACATAGTTTTAATGCCAATAACATTTACTGTTCTAAACATTGTAAACTTAGGGTTGAGAGACTAAAAGGGGCTATATTGTCTACTAAAAAAGGGTAAACATGTTATAAACACCCTGATGAAGCCAATCAGAGGAGGAAAAGAAGATATTTGCCATCTGAATTACTGCATATTTTGCAAATACGTATAACATCTTGTGAAGCTGTAGGATGATTTAATTTTTCTGTCTTTAAAGGTTTTATTTTATGTGAACCACTTAATCTGCCCTTACTCTGCTTAAAACCATCAACTCTGTATTCACTTGGATTGAATTTGGAAAGCAATCAGAGCAAAAGGGACCCATTTCATCTGCTTTCTACAATTATACAGAAGGTAACTTGTATTCAGTAATTCAATTTCTAAAACTTCAAAAAACTTCTTGCAGATTACAATTTCAAGCTGCAGCCACTTCACTTGCCAATGGCGTGGAAAACTTTCAAATTCTAACAGCGTTCGCCAGAAAAATGCACAAGGCTGGGCCATTGCCTCCGCTTCAAAAACAGTCCATTTGTTCTTCTTGTTGTTGTTTAAATGATCACTTGGTCAGTGTATCCTATCACTGATATCCTCAATGGACACCTTTAGTATAAGACACTACTTACATACTTTAAGGAAAAAAACAGCATTGCTCAGAAAAGGTTTGTGAGGTGAGCATCAAAAGACAAAAAAATTGTGAGATTAAATTTGAGCTTTTATGTCATGTCACGTATTGTCTCAGACAATCTCATACTGTTGCAGCAAAACTTTCTATTTTTCAATTGTTTCAAGGCAGTAAGATATTTTCTCTTTTATTTACTTTAATGGAAGAGGTATTTTGGAAGCCAGTAGGGCTCACATTTTATAGTTAAAAGGATAACAACTTCTGTATTGATAATGTTTATTTTACTTCTCAAAAAGTTTCCCTTCATTCATCCTTTTTCTAAGTCCACAACCACATGCTCTTAATGCTTTTTGTTGATTTTTGCCTTTTTATTCCTCTGGAGTTGCTATCCTTTTCCCTCTTCCACAAAATGAATTGTGCCAGACTATGTCTTGTGCTGGACATTCTCAAATTTCTTTCATCAATTTTATTCTCTCCCTTCACCCAAATATTAGTTTTATAGGTAATTGCATTTCTGAATTTTTTTCATTAGAAAGATTACCTACAATGAAAATAAACACTGAATCCTCAAAGACTTCTCCTGAATTGACAGACGATCACACTACGATATACGTTCAAAATGTCCAATTCAACCAACCATACTTACTGAGTGTCTCACACAACAGATGTCTCTGCATCCCTGATGGGGAAGAGCAAAAGCTTAAGACATAACCTTCATCCTCCAAGAAACTTATCATTTTAGTAGGAAGAGTAAGATTAACACACATTAAAAAGTGAAATAAAACAAATATAAAGAGTAACAGATTCATTCAGTGAGTATAATAGATGATTCACAGTTTTGTGACAAAGCAAGTTTCACAAGACAACATATATAGGATGTTTCCATTTCTGTTAAAAACATATTTGGCTTTAAAAATGACTGGGAATTCTGGATTAGAAAGGACTTTACCCTTTGCTTCACACAATTCAGGTATGTTTGATTTCTTTTAAAGTATGAAACGATCTTTGTATTAAAAAAGAACTAATGATAAGTAAAATGGATTCAGATGAGTGAAGAGAAGAGAAGGCTTCTTGGAAATGGCAGAACTGGAATGGATTTTAAAGGCTAGGCAGGGAGTAATGGGCTGGGCTGGTGGCAGAGAAAGAGCAAAGCACTATGGGAGAAAAGTTTCTCGCACTTGGCAAAAGATTGCAATTGTGCCAATTTGGCTTCAGAAGATGACTCAGGTAAAACTGCAGTAGAAAAGTCTGGATGCTGTAAACTGGCAAAGACTTTGACATAAGGTTGTTATTATGTCATTAGATCTTGCATGTGTTTCTTAACGTTGCTTTTAACTACTAAGAAAATAATGGAGAAAACATAGCTTTCTTTGAATACAAACCCAAGTTATAAATAGGAAAAATGTGCGGAAAAATTAAAAATGCTGGAAAAGAGAGCTATAGTCAATTCATAATTATCTGTGTATGTAGATTATTTGTTTCATTTCTTACCCTAGACAAATTACAAAATTCTTCCCCCACTAATAGAACAGGAGACAGGCTTTGCTTTCAAAGTTTTTGCTGATATAACTACTTCTAAATTTAACTAACAATTACAAAGACAGGAAAGCTACTTAAAGCTGTTTTAGAGTTTATATTCTACTAGAAAATTGCCCTTAAAGCAAAAATACTTCATATCTCTCTATATATATTTACTTAAGAAATATGCACCAAAGAGAGAGTAAAAATAACAATGATAGAGAAGGAACAGGAAGAAGAGACCGATGCTCTATAATTTGCAAATTAATTTCACATATCATTTTATTGGACTCTTCCTAGAAAGTGCGGGACTAATCCTATTTGAAAACAGGCTCATAAAGTGAAGTAATTGATTTACTCAAGGTTACAAAAGCTGGGCCTAAAAGGCAATTATTCTAAGTTAGGCCTCTTTCTACTATACCACAGCTACCAACTAGATCTACCACGGTATATAGCAGAAGAAAACTGAGAGCGTAAAATAACCAAGCAGAACAGGATTCCAGTTCTCCTAAATATGAAAATTGAAATGAAATTTAAAAGACAGACAATAACAAGTGTTGGTGAAAATGTGGATAAATTGGAATCCTCATACACTGCCGGTGGAACTGTAAAATTGTGCAGCCATTTTTGGAAAACAGTCTGGAGTTCTTCAAAATATTATACATAAAGTTATCATATGACCCAGCCATTCCACTCCCAGATAGATAGGTAGGAAGAGGATATACATATGTGTGTATGTGTGTGTGTGTATAGATCCAAGAGAAATGAAAACATATGTACATATAAAAACCTGCCCACAAATGTTTATAACAGCATTATTCATAACAGCCAAAAAGTAGAAACATATGTCCATCAACTAATGAATGAATAACATGTGGTATAACCATATGATGGAATATTATTTGGTAATAAAAAGGAATGAAGCACAAATAAATCATCAAAGAACATTGAAAACATTGTGTTAAAAGATGCCAGACACAAAAGGACACATATTATACTATCCCATTGATGTGAAATGTCCATAATAGGCAAATCTATAGAGACAGAAAGAAGACTGGTGGTTGCCAGGGGCTAAGGACAGAGGGTGATAGGGAGTGACTGTTATTGGTTCCAGGGTTTCTTTCTAGGCTGATGAAAATATCCTAAAATTATACAGTGTGATGGTTACACAACTCTGTGAATATAGTAAACACCACTGAACTGTATACTTTAAGACAGTGAATTTTACAGTATATGAAATATATCAATAAAGCTGCTATTTTAAAGGGGTGAAAAAATTAAAAATCGTAAAAATTTAAAATAGAAAATATTACAAAACAAACTTATATAGGATTTATTTCCTAACAACCACTGAATTTTACACACAACTGTGAAAATTATATTATTTGGCCTCTTTGGTTAATTAAGTGTGATAAAGAAATGCAAGTATTTAAACAATGAGTAGGCATTATTTTATAATTCAGTTTTTTTGCTGCTTGAAAACTTATTTCGTGTGGCTCCTTTAAGGTGAACCTCATTCTTTTCATTCCAAAGTCTTAAAGCCATGCAGAATAAAACAGTGAATTAACAAAACTCAAACTGCCTTTTCAATACTTTGTTTGAATGGAATATGGAAAGAGAGATAAGGTAAAAGATATTTTTAAAGGGACGGATGACACACACATGAAGTAAACATGCCTCCTGGGAACCCTAAGAACTTTGCCAGGTCAGGATGGGCGCCCATTTCCTTAGGGTTGACTCAGACAGGCCCTTCCCACGTCTTCATTCTGCTCATCTCTTTCTGAAGTCATGTACCCTTCTAATGGTTGTCTGCCAAAAAACACTCTTATTTTGGTTCTGTTTTTATTGAAATTGAATTAATTATATCCTAGGAAACATTTTTTCTAAGACTACATTGCTCTTCATTTTTCTAAAACTTGAGAATCTATACTATGAAATGTAAACAACATTCTCCCTTTTCATTTGATTCAACACATGTGCTTATTCCTCGTACGACAGATGGTATAGCAGTAAGAGCAGAAAAGCGAGGCCAGACTTCCTGGGTTCTAATCCTAGCTCTGCTACTCATTACGTATAATTCCATGAACCCAAGGTAAGTCATTTGACCTCTCTGGGGTCAGCTTCCTCATTTTAAAATAGGAAAGTAACAGTAACTTCCTTGCAAGCTTCTGTGAGGATTAAATGAGTTAATATATGTAAAGCACTTTGATCAGTGCCCTTTACATCACATAACATAAGCACAGCCTAAGAGGTAGCTAATTCCCTAATAATGAAAACAGGAACAATCTGCGGTCCTTACTTTATTTGCAGCTTGCACTAGGGTCAGCCTTCATCTCACTGGGCATCCAGGCTGACAAAGCACAGGACAAGGAGCAGGACTGCTGTCTCCACTCCCTATCATGCCCACTCCACTGAAACCACCGGAATCATCCTTTGCCCTGAGGGTCCATATCAAAGAGAAGAAGGGGTGTTGGGTCCATTACTATAGAGATCTAACAATACATAACAGAGATGATTTGCACATAAATGAGTTATTTTAATTCCCAATGTTCCTTTTTACTGTTCACTTATTGCCTCAATTTTCTATTCTGTTCTTGATTTATAAGAATCCTTTCTAAGTATTACTTTCTCCTTCTAAAATTACATGCGGCTGTCATTCATCGCTGTACTACTTGGGAAAGGACACATGGAATAGAAAACAGGAAACAATCTTAAAGAAATAGAATCTTGAGTGTGTGCTTTCAAAAAAAGAAAGAAAGAAAGGGGGGAGGGAAGGAGGGAGGGAGGGAGAGAGAGAAAAGAGAGAGAGAGAGAGAGAGAGAGAGAGAGAGAGAGAGAGAGAGAGAGAGAGAGAGAAAAGAAAGAAAGAAAGAAAGAAAGAAAGAAAGAAAGAAAGAAAGAAAGAAAGAAAGAAAGAAAGAAAGAAAGAAAGAAAGAAAGAAAAATTTCCTGTAGTCCTTCTTATTGGGATAAAATAACAATATAAGTGTTCATTATATTTATAATACTGACATCCAGAATCTTGCCTCCTTGCTAAATACGGAGTTCTCTTAGTATTCTGAGTAGGAGGAAATGGAAAAAACAATGGACTAGAAAACGAGTTTAACATTCTTTTTTCAGATCTGAAACAGAAGAAGCTTTGGGAAAATACTTAACACCTGGGAAACTCCATGTCTCATGTGCAGTGTAGAGCAGGAACACAGAGTTGATGTGCGTGACAAGAGAGGTCATCAAGAGTGGCCATTCTCGACTCCTCTTTTTGTTTCCCACATACAATCCAGCAGCAAATGCTGTTGGTTCTAGCCTTAAAATATATGTTAAATCTGACCACTTCCCACAATCTCAACTCCTATCATCCAGGTCCACACCACATTTCACTTAAGCTAGTATATATAGTACAGCCTAATGTCGCTGCTTCTGTCCTTTCCCTGGTACCGTCAATTCACTACCTATCAGCCGGCATGATTCTTTTAAACCATAAATGAGATCATGCTATTCTCTCATTCAAAATCTTCTAACAGCTTTCCATCACGTCTAAAAGTCCAGACCCCTCTATGAGGCCCAATATAATCTGCCCACGGTCTAGCACTCCAACTTTACTTCCTATACCTCCTTCCTTCACTGACTTCACTCTAGCTGTACTGTCCTCCTTTCCGTTTCCTAAATACACCAATGTGGTCCTGCTTTGAGGACTTACTATTTGCTATTTCCTCATTAATTCATGTGGCTCACTCCTTGACGTCACTCATGTCTCTGCTCCAATGCTACCTCCTCGATGAGGCCTACCCTCACCATTTTATGGAAACTACAAACAATAACCCCCAGGCCCATACTCTACTCCCTACACCCACTGAAGCTATTATACTTGTCTTACCACTTTCTAATGTGAAGCATATTTGTACTTGTTCATTATCCATCCCCTCCTACTGGAGTGTAACTCCATAAAGACAGGGTCTGTCTGTGTTGTTCCCTGTTGTAACTGCAATGCCAAAAATGGGGAGCTTAGCAAGTATTTGCTGAACACATGAATAAAGAATCAGATGAACCTCAGTGCTTAGAAAACTATGAAATACTACGTATGAGCACTTCAGACATAGGAATCATCTTCATACCCTTAGGGCTAGGCACCTAGTAACTTTAAAGAATGGAAAGATGGATTTGTGAATGAAAGAAGTTGTTGCCCTTAAAGATAATCAGGTTAGGGTCGATCTGTATATTTGAATAAAGACATGAGTAGGTGAAGATATATGTACCCCTATGTTCATTGCAGCATTACTCACGGTGGCCAAGCCATGGAAACAACCGACGTGTCCTTTGATAGATGATTGGATAAAGAAGATGTGGTACATATACACAATGGAATATTACTCAGCCATAAGATGAAATGTTGCCATTTACAACAACATGGATGGATCTTGAAAGTATCACGCTAAGCTAAATAAATCAGACAGAAAAAGTCAAGAAACTTATAACTTCACTCATATGTGGGATACAAAACTGAAAACAACAAACGAACAGACAAGACAAACAAACCAAAACCCATAGACACAGACAACAGTATGATCATTACCAGAGGGAAAAGGTTTTGGGGGATGATAGACAAGAGTAAAGGCGATCAAATATATGGGACAAAAGGAGATTTGACTTTGGGTGGTGAACACACAATGCAATATACAGATGATGTATTATAATTGTACATGTGTAACATGTATAACTTTATTAACCAATGCCATCCTAATAAATTTAATGAAATTTAAAGACATGAGTAGCTATTACTAAAGATTTTAAAATTTCCTTTGGCTTTCCTCTTGCAAAAAAAAAATATATATATACTAGTAATCTGTTAATCCTCTCCATTTTTTCAGCACTAAGTAGAACATTCCTTAGATACTCTGGATCTATGCGCATACTTAAAAAAAGACTAACTGGGGGAAAGTACCCTCATTAGATCTGGTTCCCCAGTGGGCCAAAAGACTCACAACCTCAGACAAAGACCGTTGGGAAAGTCAAAGGGGAGAGTAGGCAGGGAAACACCTGAGGACAGCAAAAGGAAGGACAAAGGGTGGTGGACAGAACGGAATACTGGCCAGTGCTCCACTCCCAGGATTCCCAAACATGCAGTCCGACGATCTTTAATTATTTTATTGTATATGTCTAATATAAACAATGTATATCGATACAAGAACAATACACAATTAAGGTGTTTTGTGATATTTTTGGATAGTAACACTGCATTTTACATTTTATCTGAATCACTTTTCACACATTAAATACATTAAGCCCATAGAAGGTGGCGTAGGGGGGGTGAGGGGGAAGAGGGATATATCTGCTCTGTTAAAATTAAAGAAAAAATTCCTTTTTTTAATATAATGAAGATTTGCTTTGAAAAGTCTGTAATATGACAGAGTCAAATGCTTTTATTCTCTTCTGGCTTATGAGTCAAAAAAGCGAGCAACATCATAGTATACAGACACTAATGCGTGGTGGTTGTTCCTCACGGAACTGCTGAATGGGATGGATGCCTCCAGCTCCCCCTGGCTCCTGGGCCAGCCTAGCTAAGCTCTCACTGCTCTGTCAGCTCTCCTTCTTACTCACTTGCTGTAAAAGAGGATATGAGGAAAAACAATGGATTTAAGAACACTCAAGCAGAACCTGAAGCATAATTTTAAATTAATCTCTTATAAAATCCTCCCTTCAAGTTCAATCTGAAACAAATTCTTCTGTAATCCAAGACATTTATTTATATTAACAATTTAAATGGACTAAAATATGTATTTTCAAATACAGAATTTCTGATATTTCTTAACTGGATCTTAATAGAAATAATTACAGTGTATTGTAGCTATGCCATTCAAAGAAGAAACGAATGAATTAATACACGTTATCATAAACAAAACTTCCACTTGATTGTGGGAATTAAATTTTAATTAATGGACCTTTTACCAAATTTGTAAATAAAGTTTAATGCTTAAAAGCAGTTTCCTTTTTAGAGCCCTAATTTCCACACAGAGGACAAGAAGGCTTCAAATGATTTCAATTTTCAAATGCTGAGTAATGTAGAATTTTTTCAAAGTGTTCTTTATTTTACTATTTATTTTTTTTTTTTGTATGAAAGCCTTTTTTTATAAGAATCATCACTTGTCAATCCTATGGTGGTTTGCTTCTCTCTTTCTTTTTAGTATGTTGGCATGCTTTAAAAACTGTATATCACACTACCATTTGTTGTAACTTAATTTTTTTAAGAAGAAAAAGGCCCATACATTTTAATTAGGATGGCATTTTATGTGTTTCCTTGATCCTAAGTAGTGGTTCAAATAAAATATCCAAGTAGTTACTAAACTTGGTATCTAAGCGTCTTTCTCCCTCTTGCCAAAACACTGAAGAGTCCGTATTCACCAGCATCAAGTCTCTCACTTGGCAACAAGAAATCTTCAACAAGTGTTGGCCTGACCTCTTTTCTTTTTCTACAGATCCAGCTGAGCAGCAAAAACTGCTTGAAATTCAGCAATCACATTTCTCACTGTTCCAGAATGACCTATTTCGCACTAGAATGAACCAGTGAATTCATACATATAAATAACTATCTTCAGATGCTGCTTTTCAAATATGAACTGGAATAATAAAAAAAAAAAGTGGGGAACAGTAGTTAAAAAGGAAGGTTTGATTGAACTGGTACTTTTCAACTGTATGATATGACATTTAGAAACAAAGTAGGTAGGTCTACATAACTTAGATACCAATGATACATTTAAAGCCGTTGAAATTGTCAATAAATAATATATGCATGATAGTGCAAGTTAGACAAAGTTAGACTTAAAACATGTATCACATATACTTATTGTGTATTTATTTAAACTATCTTTTCTAGAGAATAAGGAGAAAACTACTTAACATATTTCTGAGCTAAATATGCCTATAAATCAGCTGCAGTATGCTTCATCCGCAAGTATTTATTGAAAGCTACTGTGCACAAGATCTAATTATATGCTACATCTTGCAAACACAAAGTGTTCTAAGACCTTCTGATTTCTCAGAAAGAGTCTTCCCTATTCTTACAATCTTTCAGTCAATGTGTAAAATTGTATGTGCTAGCTTTCTCCAGTAGGCTATGGAATCATGCTTTATTCATTTCTGTATTTACAGTGACTGACAAAATCCTATCACATAATTAACTCTCAATGAATATCTGCCAAATGGATTGGTTGTGTATTCCCAGCCCTGGAGGAGCTTACAGAAAGAAGTTCAGGCAGTATTCACAGAGAACCCACAACATGGGGCACGTTACAGTGTGTGTCATAACCTACAGCTCTATATCTGATCCCGAACTGACCAAAAGATCCAGACTTCAGGTTCCGATTAAATGACCAAGAGTCTTAAATACATTAATCCAAGTTAATTTTTTTAAATGTTATAACAACAAAGTTTCAATTGATTCTGGAATTTCTGCTTCCAGTCATGGTGAGACAAGAACCAGATCCACCCTACTACCTCAGAAAATCACTAGGCTAGACAACATATATGAAAAATCACTGTTCAGACACCGAACAGCAGGCAACGCACGAGAGCAATCTCTGGGAGCAGGGAAACAAACAAGTGAGCCCTACACAGAAAACACTCACTGTCTAGAGGGTTTCCAGCTCACTGCATGGGGAAGAAGATCCCAAACAGGGTGCAATACTAGTCCTGCTCTTCAGGAAACAGTTCAGAGTTCTAGAACACCAAGATGGATAGTATCTGCTAGGTAGGGTTCCAGAAAGGGAGCTGCATAGAAAGAGCAAGGCAGCAAGCTCTGCAGATATGCACAGCAGTCAGCTGAGTCTTTGTCTGGAAACTGATCTGGTTGTGCATAAAAGGAAACTACTGAGGCTAGAGAAAGAATCATCGTTTACAAGTAAGTGGAACAATACCTGGGCTCACACAGGTCTGGAAATACTTGCGATTTCCATGAGCCATGATAGAGACCTCCTAATCCATAGGGCACTAAGTCAAGGCATCAAAAGGGCAGCATCCAACACCTAATACTCATAATGTCAACGTATGGCATCCAATCAAAATTACTAGACATAAAAAGAAGGAGGAAGACCCATCCCATAACCGGGAGAAAAACCAGTCAATAGAAGTAGAATTAGTGAATTGAATATTATAAATATACTGCTGCTCAAGAAAAAGAAGGAAAGTGTGAGCGTGATCAGGAGAGAACTGGAAGATGTAAAGAGATCCGAATCAAACTTCAGAGATGAAATGGTATGCTGCTATGCTTCGAGGTCAAAATAGTCTACACTTAACAAATACTCTATTTTCATAAATCTTTAACTTCCTCCTTTGATTTCCTCTGATATTTAAACCCTAAAATGAGTAAAGTGGAGGTAGAGCTTATGCCATACCTCATTGGTTCCAAACTTATTCTTAATCTGCCATTCACAGTGAGTCAAGTTCTCTACTAGTTCCCATCATTCTACCCCCATTTATAAACAGAAAGTTATTCCTCTAAAATTACACAGCATACAGTGACCCAGCTGAACACCATATAGATTTTGTCAACAGCTCACCCTATTTTTCTCATACTTTACTGTTATCTAGACCTCTATCCTCCAGATGTGTCAGAGTTATAGAGAAAACATGGGCAGGACATGGGCTCGGCCTCTGAAGACCTCAAGGGCCTGTGGCTAGTGTGGCTGCATCTCAGTTTCATTACCTTCTAAATTAAAGATCATCTTTAATTTTAAGATTAAAATCAGAATCTTAATCAGCAATTTTAAAACACTTTTTTAGCCATTGATCTCTTTAAGCCCAATAAGCAAGACAGATATATGCTATGCTACTCCTGAAGTGGGTATCTATGTGTGTACTGGAGAGGGAACATAGGAGAAGGGCTGACACAAACCCCCTTTCACTATTCTATCCCTTCTGGTCCTGGATATCTCATTCAAAAACTACTAAATGATTTCCAACAGTCACCTCCAATGTCAGATTTCTTTACTCATTTACCTACAAGTGTTTATTGCGTGTCTGCTATTTATCAGTTAGTAGGTGAGGCACTAGGGACATGATGGTGGGTATGACAGCCTGTCTGCCCTCTAGTTAAAGTTGTAAATGAATGACGAGTTCTATAAGAAAAGGTGGGAAGACGTAGGGAACACACAGTATCTTTTATTGGAGTATGTATGATCTAGTGTTCATTGGTACTAAATATGAATATATGCTGTATCACTTTGATAAGCAGAACAAAATATTACTACATTGCCCTAAGCCAGGTCCTACATATAGACCAGTGTGCTGCTAATAAAGTCAGAAGTTTAGCAAAGAGTACTTGTTACTAATAGTCATGGTAGTTGTAAAACGACTACAGTTGATATCTATAAATATAGAACAACATCAATAACTATTGAAGGTAATACAAAATCTTATGTTGGGAAATTCTATTCTCTTAAATTTTGCTTTCAATATATCAACGATGGGAAGAAATACGAATGGGGGTAATATATGTGACTCAATCCAGTAAAATAAACGAGAACAACTGGCAAGTGGAAAGAAAAAAGGACTCTGTTCTCAGAGGCCAGAAAACTACTGAGGACTTCTCATAACGGACGCAAAAACACCATAAAAAACTGATGAGTCTCTGAGAAATGTCCCCTTAAAAGTAAAGACTCCTCATATTAAAATCATCCAATTGTAGGCATGCTTATTTTTAAATCCTTCTTTCTTGTGGAGTAGTCTGGAACGTCTTTCCCCAGAATCCCTATACAATAAATATGCCCTCTGCCTTGAAATAATGCCTAAACAGTAACCTGAAATAGTCATCCCAGGAATATAGCCGTGCAAGCTAGTCTTCAGAAAACTGTTTTATTAAAAGAAAAATTACAACAGAAGTAAGGCACAACTCATGAAGAAATATACATTTTGATTTCTTCTGTTTTTTAGAACTTTTTGCATATAGAAAAATATATCGTATTAATTTTATGAGTCATTTAAACAGTAATCCTTTATATATCTTTTACTTGTGATAACTATTTGGATTACAGAGCAGTGCTATATATGAAGGCTGTAAACCTCATCATTGTCTGTAACAAATACATAAGAAAATGCCTCCCAAAAGATTTTATACATCATTTTGTGAATAGAACATGTACGGATTTATTCCAACTACTAGAACTTCACAATTCTTTATGGATTTACTGTGCATAGTAACAACTTGTTTATTCTTAAAGTAGTTTGGATTTGTTGGCATATTAGTGAATTCGCTTTATTCAATTCCCTATAAGTTATTATTCCTGGCTTGCAAATTACTATAACTTCAGTATGACATAGAGCATAAATCATCATTTACATTAATTGCATGTTATTGTTATTGAAATACAATTAGGTACACATCACTAAAGGTCTGATTGAAACAAATTAGGCAAGGAAATAATTTTATAGCCAATCATGAGAAATAAAGTTGTACATTCACTAGCCCCACATTCTTTGTGATGGTGTAGGGCTAAGTCACTTTTACATTCTTATCTGTGGACATTTGTTTTTCAAACTATGTATATTATTAGAAAGACATTCAAACGGGCAAATTTCACCCTGACTCTGAATGGAGCACACAAATGCTTGGCACACTGCAAAATGTTTCAGGTTGGTTGGCTTTTCGATGCTTGAAAAGGAAAATTAGAGCTAGGCCAGTGAATGCTAATCACACTGCTGCGTCTACTCACCACATTTAAATTCTCAGGGTGAACATATTTACCATCGACTTGTGAGGCTACATCATTTTTTAATATTGCTCTCAAGCTGCTGGATAGAATTTCATGTCCTAAGTCCAGAGAACCAAGGTAAATGACAAACAGTTTGCAGACTTCTTTTCTTATCTGGAATATTAACACAGTGCTTCTAATCCTCTGCAGAAATACAGCCCAGAAAATGGAGCCATTTCAATATGGTGCGCACTCTTTTAAGTATATACAAGATCACAATCCCCAAGCAATTTTTTTTTATGAATGCCTCAATCACCTGACAATTAGGCAAATTCAAGACATATTAGGGAAAAAATTGAAGAATAATTATTATGAAATATATGTCCAGCTGCAATAACCTGATAGAACAGTAAGTACTCAAGTTATGCAAACAAAAATATTTGTCTTTTCCAAGTACCCATGGTAAAACCAGAAAGTTTTTACTGAGGGGTAGAGGAAACAACAACATGAGAAGCATGGGCTTTTTTCATTGATTTTCAAACCTAAATTAGTTTTTAAAATGTGAGAATTTAGTGCGTATGCATGTTGACTCTGTCATACAAAAATATATTTATAGTAAATTTGAAAGATATTTTTCTTTAAAATGCACATATTGTCATAGACATAAACCTTAGTCCTTACCTTCTAGAACTGGCCTCATTTTTTTAGACTCATTTCTATATAAATCCCACAAGGCTCACTTCATTACAAGAAGGGTGTGGTGGGCACTTGGGGCAACTTGGAAAGCACAGGCCCAACCAGAGAGAGCAGCCAACATTCAGCTCAAGCTGCTGGGGAAGAAGTGGGGATGCTGACACACAGTATTTCCACATCTTCCAGTTTGGAGAAAAAATGAGCGTCTCCCAATTTTTAAATTTTTACAACTAATTAAAAGTTGAAAAAGTTATTTCTCTGGGAAGTTGTACAAAATGACCCACATATATGGACCCACATATATGTCAGTAATGAGTAACTGAAAAAGAAGAAAAGAGTAAGAATTCAAACCATCAGAAATGAAAGAGAAGTTCCCAAGATATTGTCTCATCTGCCCTTGTGCCTTCAGATAGGTAAGATACTCATCCAGTTTAAAAGCTGAGGCAGCCAAGACTCAAAGAGATTCAAATGAACTTGTTTACAATCACACTGAATTAAATAATTAACACAGGCTGACCACCTTCCACGATTGTTTTTTGTTTGTTTGTTTTTAAGCTAAATAACCATTGGCTTAGCAATTTTACTGAATAAGTCCTGGCTTGAAAAAAAGATATAACAGATATTTGAAAATGAATATGACAGTGAGCAAAATCTCCTTACAGGAAATGTAGTAAAGCAGAATGAAAACAGAAAAAACAACGAGAGAAGTTCTGAAGCCAAGGAACCATACAACTTTGAAAACAGTAAGGCCCTCCCCTCCACCTGATGTCAGTAAATGAATCCAGAAGGGACATCTAGGAGAATGACAGAAGCAAAACAGGAAGTGATTGCAGAACCAAGTCAAGTAATGAGAGATTAACAGCAGTCCATGGAGGGGTAAAGAATATCATCAATCCAAATTAGACAATTGAAAATAGTATAAGAGGTTAAGATAAAAATAATGGGACGAGGGAGGTATGACACAATTTTCAAGAAAAAAGTTATGGGCACACAAAATGTCATCGTTTTAATAAACAGTGCAGGTAGATCCGTTCTGGAATGAACACCTGAGTTTTTAATTACCAGTGTGGCCAACAAACCTGAATCCTTAGCCTCAGCAAGGCTGAGACGGTAATTCTCTGTACTTGGTCAGGTAAGTGACCCTGCAACACCAAAGAGGGAAGGGATACACACAAAAATAATGAAGTGAATCAAAACAATGATTTTTATACTTTTGTTAGGGTTAGGAGTGTTTTGTTTGATATTTAGGGTGTTTGAAACATTTAAGAGAATCTGACGTACTAGGAAATCTGACACTTTAGGCTTGTGATTTTTTAAAAAAAATATTTAAAAGACATTGACTAATAGTAAACTTGAGATTTTAATTTGAAATATTTAAAGATAATTTGACTAAGTTTATACATAGTGTTTGTAAACTGATTGACCAATACATACATTAGGCTTTCAGTTTGTAAGTTGTATTTAAGCGCTCAGGAAGATTTTTATAAGATTTGTAAGGCTATCTTGCTAGAGGTTTAGAGGGCTTGGGAAAATTAAATATATTGCGATTATAGTTTGAAATGTCTAAAGGGATTTAATTAATCAAGTTTGAAAACGGTGTGAAATATATAGAGAAATCCAATCTGTGAAAGTTATAAGCTAATTGATCATTAATCAAAGAACAAATGAAAGTGTTTAAATATAACCTAAAATTACCAGATTTAAAAGTGACAGGAATTGCAAATTGAGCTTATAAAAACTCAGCTTTGAGGTTTAAAACTTCTAAAAAATTGAGTATTAATTGAAAACACAAGGAAATATGAGTATTCCTTTCAAATATAAAAAACCCTCGAAGATTAAAAGCCGAAATGACTCTATGAAGATGAAATTAATTTCTCCATTCAAAACATGAGTATCTTTTGCAATACTTTGATATCAATAAGTATTCTATGAAGAAAGGGTTCTGCAGTTTAAAAAAAGAAAAGCTCGGGAAAGAGCTAACAACGACATCCCCCTCTTGGAAATTTCTAGTGTACATTATTAAAGGTTTTGAGAAGTCCGACAATAAAGAAATGTTTCACTTTTGTTATTTTTGAACAAGGGAATTCATTTAATGTTTATTAATATCTCACAGAATTGCAGAGGGTGCTACATGGAACACAGTTTGAGAAACCCTATATTAGCTAATTATTTTAAAAAAAAAAAAAACCTTCAAAGATTCTTCTTTGTCAGAATTCTGGCACCATAAGGAATGAAAAAGCGGTTATAAGGGAATCAAAGTTTCCATTACTTGGCAGTATCACACAACAGTTGGCAGGTCGGCTCCCTTAATAAAATGGGATAGTTCTGCCCCAGGAGATATTCACATATCGCTCGGGTCCAAACTCTTTGTGCTTTCCTGAGTATTACACTTGAGTGTCTTCTTTTCTTTGAACCCCATCCATACACATACTTTTCACTATGATTTATATCCTGAAGGCTCCAAAATCTTTATCTCCAGTCCTGACTTGCCTCTTCAGATTCAATATTCTAGTAGGTACTTAAGGGATATCTTTGACTGGGTGGCCCATGTTCACTTCCAGTTCAACACCTACAAAACTGAGTTCATTCTTTTCCACCCAAAATCTGTACTCCAGTTTTCCACAATTGAGTAACAGCATTTACCTACCGATATGCCCAAGCCAAAAGTTAAAGTGAATTAGAGAGTTCTTCCTCTTCCTCGGCCTTCATATCACTAAGACCTATGACTCTCAAATTTATCTTTTCCTTTCCATTCTGCTTCTCACTATTGACACTTCGGATGTCATAATTATTTCCCTGGACCACTGCAATAATCTTCTGTCAGGTCGTCCTGCTTCTGGTGTCCCTCTACTCCATTGTACAGTGTGCGGCTGTACTTCATCTACATAGGATAGTTCCCTACATTCTTAGTGTGATCCCCAGGGTCCTGCATGCTCTAGCTACTATCCACCTCTCTAGACCCCTCTCTCACTATGGCATCCACACTTACCCTTTGTGTTCTAGACACTTCCAACTTCTTGCATTTCCTAGTATATGTTATGACCTTTCACATCGATCTTTAAACATGTCGTTTTCTCTGTTTGAAATACCCTTACTACTTACTCTCATTTTCCAAGAATCTCCTACCTCATCCACTAAGACTCAAGTGAAATGTCACTTCCTCTGGGATGCCTCCTCTGCCCTTTGTATACTTCCCTTTCTGTGCTAATTCACTGCACTCCATTCATATATGCAAATGGCACTCATTTCCAATTGCTGCAGTTATTTGCTTTACGTAACTGCCTTGCCCACTAAAATTGGGGTGTCATGGATTATTTTCTAGGTATTTAATCTTTTAAAATATCTAGCACAGTACCTAAATTGAGTCAATACCTCTTAAAACACGTTTTTTAAATCCCAAGTTCGTAATTTGACCTCTTCTATCATTGCCTTGTAATCCTCTTAGAAACCCCAGCAGAGTTGCTATCTCACATCCTTGTATATTCCTTCAACTGATTTTCCCTCCCTCCCCACCTCAATCTTCTTCCCTCCCCTCCCCTCCCTTCCCCTCCCCTCCCCTCCCCTCCCCTCCCCTCCCTTCCCCTCCCCTCCCCTCCCTGTCTTTCCCAGCAGCAAATCATATATGTCCCCTTCTGTCTTCTACAACTAAAGCACAAAACATACACTGAAGTTTCAAATATCTTAATTTAAATACATAGGTCTCTCTAGGTTACATATCCAAATGCCTCAAGGTTGTGAGGATCTGAAGGGGCTCTTCTGCTGACATCAGAGACCTCAGTTTCTCTTCCCCTGAGGAGAAATTTGGTTCAATTTGTCAAATATTTACTGAGCAACCGCTAAGCAGGAGTCTCCCTGTTAGGAGAGTTGCTACCCCACTCACAAGATACCAGGTTTCCCTACTTGTCAAAAACTACTTATGACTGCCAGCCTTCCATTCTTTTTAGACCCTATTTAAGAACTCTAGGATTTATAGTATAATTTGCTACCTACCAGAAACTTCTTCTAGTCGCTTTCTCTCTGTGCTTGCCCTTTGTGTTTAAATATAATTTAGGTATTCAGTTAGACCCCAGTATATAAGGTTTTATTCATTAGTATGTTTCTTTCCAGTTGTTTCTCAATGTCTCCATGTCTCCAGATTTTTCCTTCCATCGGAAGCAGGAACAGTGTTTCCTGCTTTATTTCTGTTGTTGCTGATAGAACCTAGTGCAATGCTTTGCTCACATTATGAACTCAAAAAACATGTGAGTTCTAAAAGGCAATATTCCAGGATAGTGATTTTCCTGATTCACACATTAATATCTCGCATCTAACAACTCACAGAGTTAACACATTCTTTCTAATCATGTTACTACGCAACCAGGCTCCCATAAAAGCAAAAGACGATGTCAGTAGCATATTAAAAATACAAATAAATGTGAGAGAATGTGACATTCCGATAGCCTCTTATTGTTAAGTGCCCAGGGTGAGGACTGCATAGGGCCAGGTGGGAGCTTCCACCTGACCCTGGCAAGGATAATCATGTCCCGAGGTTGTTGGAGGGGAATGCCAGGAGTCCCAAATCAACAAGCTCATTCTATTCATAGCCTGGAATAAATTAGGCACTTCCGGGAATGGAGACTGCGATTCTCCCCAGGAGGAACCAGGACTGTATGAGTAGGTCAGAGTACCTGCCTTGGGCATGTCAGGTGCCCAGCCAGCTGTGAAGTTCTGCCTAGCCTTGCTCAGTTGGAAGCAGCATAATAGGGCCCATTGTTAACACTGAGAAAATCAGGACTCTCAGCGTTAGAAAGAATGTATTTCCCATTTCTCCAAAACTCAATGAACTAAGTTCTGGAATGTAGACCATAAGGATCAATGGAACTGCAGCATTAATATTTTTGTCAGAAAATTAAATAAGTGCATCTAATACTCTAAGGAGAAGTTGGCTGTATCGTAGTTTGTTACACGAATTAGACATTTTGTAGAAGTTGCTATGTAATAAGGATACAGGACAGCACGATCTACTCATTTTGAGACTTATTTAATCCCCCTACATTAAAACAATAACAACAAGTTCTGATCATTTCTCTGTTTCCAAATAATTTCAGAAAACAAGATCTAATAAAAATTAACCCGTGACTGGATTTCCGGGATATACAACTTCATGAAATCAGAAGGTGGCCGGCAAATAGTGGTGTCCGCTGAGCTGCCCCCTGGCTCCAGGACACTGCTGATCGGGCCCTGGAATTCGCCTTGCTTCATACTGTGCATTCACCAGTAAGCTGCTGTAGGGTCAACACATGGTGTATTTGTGCTATCAGCATGGACTTTACAATTAACATTCATCTACTTTTAATCCCATTGCAAAATTGGGTGCTGGTGAAGGGAAATTTACTTGAGAACAACACCCTAACTTCATAACAAGGAATACAAACTCACTGTGGGGAAGGGAGAGGGCAGAAAATTCCCCTATCCCAGCTCTTAGCCTTTGGGAACAAAGGTTTGTCCGTAGGCTAAATAAAACTAGCTCAGGTCAGGCAGCAAAGCTCCACTCACTTATTATCCCTTTTTTAAATTTTTTTTTGCTTTATAGCATCATTTATGGCATGAACGAGGAATGTAACGTGTTTACACAAACACGACAACTGTACATCAGCATCTGTACAATATGAAAGGAGTCATATACAAGTCTACAGGCACGTAGGCACGGCAGTGAGGCCTGGAGCCCCACCCACCTGGGCCTGTCTTCTGGGAGGCAGCAGGTCTAGGAGCTCCCCTTATTGGAATCTGGGGCCAAGTGTACCAGGTATGCCTGTCTGGGTCTTACCAGCAGGCAAGTTAACAAATTTAATTACAATTCAGTGTGCATATTAGTGGGAAACTCAGAGCTGGGGACAGCTTCCTGAGGTGAGGACCCAGAGGATGGTGTTGACAGATTGGCCACTTCACCAGGGAGCCCATTCCTGAGGAAGGGATGCCATGTGGCCCTGTGGCTGGTCTGGATGGGGAGAGACTCCTCTGGAAGCCCAGGTGTGAGAACACACAAATAGGACTCAAAGCCCCTGGGCATTAGTAAGTCAGGTGGTCCATCAAGTGTGGCCTGTGCCCAAGGTGACAGTAAAGGTGAGGGTCTCAGATGTTTCCCCAGCCACCCATCCTCCACAACCAAACCATCCTCCTCCCAGCAGCCCTGCTCCCTGAAGGTTCTGCTTCAGCTCCTGTAGCCGTGCCCTCCCTACATATGCTCCAAGAGCAGGGAGCAGATGTCTCCAAGCTCCACTCTGTGGGCTGCTGGGCCTTATTACTGAAGTTCGATGAAAAACAGCTTATATCAAGATGAAATTCCATGGACAAGTCCATTGTGTTTGATCTCACCTTTGTGATGGCACTTCAGATTTAACTACTGCATATAAAAACTCAGGTATTTTATAGAAGAGAATAAAAAGCCATTTTCATTGCATGATAGGTAAAGAAGAGCTCTGTGTACTGAATATGCAGGTGGATGTTATTAATAATTATGACCATGAAGTTCTTGTATCATGGAGAAAATAACTTATTAGTTTATTGTCTGAGAAAAATTTTTCAATGATGTATCCTCAGTGTGGAAAACAGTGCCTGGCAGCATAGTATGCACTCAAATATTGATTAATTGATTGACTGATTGACTGAGTCTATCCTTATCACAACGTTTATGATGTTCTTTGCATTAGTCAAAAGCTCAAAAAAATAAAGGGGTTTTAGAATCAGTCCATCACCATTAAATAATTTCTAAGTAAAAAGCTACATTAAGAAAATTTTAATGTTTTTTGACAATGGAATTTATAAAATGATGATAGATACACATGTATACACAAATGCTTGACAAAAATGGAAAGGAAAAAATATTTCTAAGTTATGTAGAATGATCTTATGCATATTTTGATGTAACTGTTCATTACACAAAAGGAAAAGGCTACATAAATCTAATAAAAAGAAAAATGTAGTTAAAATTTAAACGTTTTCTTCATCTTATTTTTAAAAATATTCAAAAGTGAGACTCTATTACTCAGTAATTTTATATTCCAAGCTAAACATTTTACATTTATTGTATAACTAATACTTAATTCCATGTGTTGGAAGAAGGTGGAGTCAAATTAATAAATACTAAAAACATCTTTGAAAGGCATTGAAATGTTATTCTTTAAATTATATGTCAAATTTTGAAAATATATTGGGCCTTCAGAATGAAAATACCAACAATAGCAAACAGCAAACTTTTGCAACGGGCTTATTATGTACTAGGCAAGTCTTATCTATAATATATAGTTTTTAATAGAACTTGTACAATTTATAAAAGAAAATGCATACACACACACAGAAATACACATACGTATACATATACACACACAAACATATATATTTGATCCTCGCAAAAATCCTGTGAAGTACATACGAGTAGGTACCATCATTTCCTCCATTTTAAACATGAGGAAGCTGAGGCACACAGCGGTTAAATAACTTGCTGATAAGTCACATAGCTAATAATTAAGAAAGCCAGTATTCAAATGCAGTCTGGCCTCTGAATTCATGCTCTTAACCACTATGCTCTATTTCATACAGAAATGGATTTTAATTTTTTTGTGAAAGTTTCATAAATTAAGTACACTGTTGGAAAATGAAAGGTAAGTACTTACAGTGTCTTCTAATAAATCCACTTATGAATTTCCCTTAAAATGTGCACATAATATAAATTAGGTACATGGGCGGTACATGCATACAGGAATTAAAAAAAAATAACCTCTAGGGAGAAAAATCTAATATTAGAAAATCAACATTACAAGAATGTAAAACTATATGTTGATTTTTGTATTCACACAACAAAAACAAGACCTCTGAGTAACCTAGACTCAAAGTCAGGGAGGCAAATGCAAATGACCCCCAATCGAGTCTAGTGCATCACTTGTCAGCAAAAGGCTTTAGAGAAAAAGCCCACGAGATGCTGCCCAGGCAGCGCTGCCCCAGCTTCTTCCCACGGAGCCTTCATTCCGACAGCATTTTTAGAAAAGCATGTGCAAGGAAGCAGTGCGTGCCACGGTTACCCTTGATTACTGGTGGGGCGACCGCATTCATTAGCTTAGCGTTTAGATCACTAGAGCGTCTACTACTGACACTGCCAATACATGACCTTAATCTGGACTGAGGGACTCAAGCATTCTAATTTCTCATCTTCTAGTCTGACTTACTCTTTATTCTTCAGCTGCATATAAGATTTCCTACTTCACCATGCTGGGTCTTTTAGGAAAAGGGTGTTTTCTGCTCTGTGGTATTGCTCGTTGTGTATGCATGTGCTTCAATGAATTTTTTTGCCATTTTCTTTTTTTAATTGCCAGGAGAAAGACAAGATTCTATAGGGATTATTCAAATATCTCAATTTTGAATACAGCTTTCTACTGGGATAAGTGCATTATTAGTCTGTTAATTTTCCCTCAATGTCACTTTTTTTCCCCCTCAGTACAGGCAAAGCTCCAAAAAGTAGCAACAAGCAACTCTTAAAATAGTTGGAGGAGGCTACCTAAAGATCAGCAATCATGTATGGATGCCAAGTCCGAAAGACAAATCCTAAAATAAACATCACAATGGGCCCTGAAATATGTTCCGGTACTCTGTTTACAGTTCCATTAGATAACTTGAATGTAAACAAATTACATTCTAGTGTTCTATATTATTGAATTTTTTTGTAAAGACTTACCACTTATTTTTTGTCAAGTCTTTTCTTTACAGCTTACTTTCCAGAGTGATAGAAAAAAACAGCTCTGAGTGAAAGCAAACTCTAGTTTCATCCTATTTCAGCACACTTCAACTGTCATCTCATTGTCACCTTTCATTAGCTGATGAGCCCTGTTCCTGTGTCTTCTATGGACCAATAAAAAAATTTTTAAAAATCATTGCAAAACATGGGATCTCCTAGAGCCTGCTATTGGGCAAAGGGAAAGCAAAACCAAGAACCTAAACTCCGAAATGGCCAGTCAAAATCAGTATCTTCTTATACAGAATATATCACATTATCATTAGGAGAAGCCACTCACAAAATGAAGAATTGAAATTCCTGTGTATCTCGAGCTGTGAGTCCCTTTCTTGAGTCCCACAACAGGGCGCCTACTGACTAGTATTCTTTTTGTAATTATACTAAAGCACCAAGTTTGAGTCAGTGACTGTCAGTTTATTTGGGGTAAACAATCACTTCACACTCCCGATATTGACATTACTAAACTGCCTTGACAAAGTAAGATAAACACTGGATTTGCTTATGCTTACTTTAGTCTATGGTTTTAAAGTTTTGGCAAACTTCACCAAATAAGTCCTACAAATTCATGTTAAATATTGTAAGTTTTAGGTCATCTACAAGTTAAGCTGATAAGAAAAGGTATTTATATTCCTGAAATAAACACATATTAAGCATGGTGATTAGATTTGAGATATCAGAAAAGAACCGAAGTGATGCAGAAAAACTTAATTTTAGTCCCATTCATGCAAATTTTGGGGTCTTTGACCTTGGCACATTCCTTAACTCCTCTGGATGTCTTCATCTGTAAAATGAAAATGCTAGAGTGGATAGACTCTATGATTCCTTAACAATTTTTAACTCCCAACTTAAGCACATTTATCTGAGTTTTAAAGAACAAACATAATTACAGATACTTAAGCCCTGGATTAACTAAACTGACCTATTACAACAACATGCAATGGTACTGAAAACATTTCACTTTGGCTCAAAATGTTACTCTACTTTAATAAGAGTGTTACCCAGCTAGTAAGCAAATACCTGTACATTGAAAATATTTTTACAGCAAGCATAAACAGTTTGACAGTAATTTGTATCATTCTCACGGGAAAATAACTTCTCCAATCTCATCTTTCTAGTCTATGTAGCAGTGCCAATTTATAGGCATATAAAATTCGAAATCTCTTCTGTGCATCAATTATAACTTCCACAGCTCCCTGAGCAGCATTTAAAAAGCAAAGAAGTGCAAACAATATTCTGCTTGCTGACATAGTAAAAAATTTAGCTAACATAGCTTTAGAACTTCACAATTTAACTGCAATCAAATATCCCCTTTTCTAGAAAGGAAAACGACCAAGGCAATATCCTAAGCATAAAACTCTATGTCAAACTTAAACCATCCCTGAAATTACCTAACTAATTACCTAAGGAAAAGGACTGTAGCTTGGAAACCTGGCAAATATTGTTCCTTGTTATCAATGCACTAGAAGCCATAAAATCCTACATTTTATTGAAAAGGAAAGAAATGCATTTAAAATCACAGACGTGGATATTTTGGTTATTTGAATATAACTTTCATGGTGTGACCAGACTATGTTACGATTTGTATGTGGCAGGAAGCTGATCCTTTTTAAAGTAGATGAGATTGTTATTATCATTCAAATAATCGCCAAACCTGAGAAGGAACTAGAAAATCTTTTCTTAGTCCATAAATGCTCTCCTGTTTTCCTGAGAAATGTAACCAAGCGAAAGACAACACCTGTATATTCTCACAGTCCAAAGGGCCCAAACAGTCAACGAAAATTCTGAAAGCCCAGAAGTGTAAAAATCCTGTTTCTCAACTCCTTAATTGTAGATTGCTCTGATGGAATGAGGCTTTTGAGAATTTTCTCAAGTAATCATGTGCAGTTACCAGAGGTGCAGAAGCAAGTCTTTTCTGGTCAGCTGTAGACCAGAGATAGTCCTAGGGTACCCAACTAAACACATGGCTTAACTAAAATAGAAAGCATAATTTAGTCTCTAATTTGATCAGTTTAAAAATCAGGTGACAAAAAAAAATGGGTCCTAGGCTAGAAGCTGGCATCTGAGATATCAGTCCAAGGGCACATTTTCTTAGAAACTATTTTGGAGGTTTTGGAGGTAAAACTAGATAAGGTTCACTCACTTGTCTCTCTTTTCATTTAAAATTCAGTTTCTTTTGTTAAACCATTAATCTTTTTTTTTTCAAATGTGTCTGCTAAAGTAATAAACGTGAAAATTTCATCCAATTCAAATCAAACTATTTTTACTTCGGATTAAAAATTATTTTATTAACATTGTAGACAACTAAAACCCTAGGAGAAACTGCCAGTTTATATTTTACTATAGTCATAGCTTATTTTATATATATGTGTATATATCATTAATTCTTATAGCAAATATATAGCATGGGTCATCTAAAGTCCTATTTTCTAAAAGAAGGGTCAGATGAAAAAGCTTATTTACCTTAAAGCTATTAAGGCACAACATTTTAAATAACTAGGTTTAGTTCATTCTTTAGAGTTCACTAAAGACACATTTAGAAAAAGAAAAGGTCATTAAGAGTCAAAAACTTAGAAGAAAACATTTCAGTGATCACTGAAGAGAGCATTATAAACATCACACAGATGCCATTTAAAGTCACCAGAAGCCTTTGGGTATCTAAAAATCCTCAAATCAATACAATTTCAATCCTGTCTTTGCTTCTCTGTGTTATGCTTTGTTGCTGTTTGGCGTGTGCTAATGGGAATAAGGAGGAAGACACACATATGAAATTTAAAAAGCCATTTTTATATAAGAAAGTAATTATAAATTTGTAAGATTCAGACATATAACTCTCCACGGGAGTAGCTTCCACATTGCCTGTCATCCTCACTATAGTAACAATTGAGGCTATGGTGAAGCCACAGTGATAAATTCTGATACTCAACTACAATGATGACTAAGAATAAAAAACGGCTGTCATTGCCCTCTCCAAAACATAACACCAAGGAAAACACTGTAGAAAAGCTGGGCAGTCGCAAGGGGTTATGCACTGATTCCCTTTTCAAAGCTGCTGGCAATGGTCACTCCACTCATGATAGTAAAATGCAGAGCCAGCATAATAGAATTTTGGGTTTCAAAGATGATTGACACATGCTTGTTCCCTTAGTGTTAGAAAGATGATGAGGAAAGAGGTGCTTAGAAAACATAAAAAACTAGGAAGGAGGATATTCTGTAGCAGGCCATTGTTACCAATAATAAAAAACAACACTTTGTTTAATACATTTTCAAAATTCTGAACTACAGATCAGTTTTTAGCACTTTTTTTTTTTAAAAACTGCCTTTATAATGCTGATTTATATTAAGGAAATCAATCCAGTAAAAGGTAAGTATGGATGATTAAAAGTTAATTTTTAAATAAGCTACATATATGTGTGAACTCATCCAAACATTGAAAAATGTTAGAATAATAAATTCACCTGGGGCTTTTAAATCAGAATTGCAAGTTTTCACGAAACAATATTTATTTTCTGCTTTCTCTACTTATCAATTATGAAGACTCTCTATAATCCTTCATTAACCAGAAAAATCTAACCATCATCCAGTTACAATTCTTTGCTTTGCACTGGATTTTCATCTCTGTTGGGGGCCAATGTTTTATACTCTTCATTTCTAGTATTTTTTCTTCTAATATTAATAGTCAGTACTGCTACTGGGGATTCTGTAGTCAAGTAGGCTGGCAAAGGGCTATTACTATAAGATAGACAGCTATGAAATAGATGAAAAGTGAAAGGGTTAATATACCGACAATAATTTATCACCTTATAACTTGCCCTGTGGCACACAGGAACTCAACAATAAAAACGACAAACATAAAAACTTCCCTTAGCACAACACTTCTGATGGTGTGTCATGATAGCTGATTAAAATAACAAAATCAACAACAGTCTACAAAGCACAGTTAAAAATTATGTGAAGATTCATAGCACAATTTTTTTCAAGCCCTTTAAAATTTTAATGAGATATAGATCGTGCAACACTAGCTAAAGAAAGCAACTGGATACACCGGGGAGTACAGCTACCAATTTATATTTCTGCAGATAATGCTGGCTGTAAGGAAAATAAACGTTTCAATATTATATGTAATTTCAGCAGGAACATCTGGATATTTAAATATCTGTAATATAAAAACAAGCTCAACCAAATTCAATTATTACATTTATGTTCATAGTATGTAAGAATTCATTTCCCCACCTAGCTATTTAAATGGAATTTTCTGGTTGATGTGATTTTTAAGTAGAAGTGATACCAATTGCTACGGAAAATTGCATTCTCAGAGAATTGCGTCAAATAGACTGACTTAAAAATGCACTCAAGTCTTGATTATTGTTAGCAGAAAATCTGAATTTAAGTATTTTCTTTTGACTGTCAGCAATCAATCTACCTATATTGCATCCTGACGGAGCACATGAGTTAAGAAAGAGAAAACCAAAAGAAAGGCTCTTGTAACACCGTCTTTTCACAAAGTAGTATTTTACCAATTTGTTCTGCGGTTGTATAGGCTGTCAGGTATTATGAAATCAATGCAATGTATTCACTAGCTGTCAGTCACAGGATGACAGTATTCTAAATTAAGAAGATGCACCTTCAAGCAGGGTTGCATACATATATTCTAAGGAATTCATTTGCAGTTTGATTTGTGCTCTTAAAATAGACAACCTACTACTATGTTGAAAAGTCTCACAGGTACGAAATTATCTAATTGAATATCATTTTCCTTTATAATCAAAGTAGGCTCCCATTTAGCTTCAATCATTTTGCAGTTTTAACCTTAATATTTTCTATACAGTGAAAAGGAGTCAAAAGATTTCATGAACAGTTTTGAATAACATTAGTTATTTAAATATGTCTCTACTGAGATGAAAATTACTAAGTAAAAATATGTCATTGTGGTTACATAACTCTTGAGACTATTTCAAATAGCATTCCTTAAAGCAGTAATTCATTTACCATTGATGACAGATTGCCAAAGTCTACCCTAAAACCTGACTAGAACAAAGACTTTTCAAAATAAATGAAAATAATTATTGACTACTATACTAAGATCTTTTAAATTTAAAATAATGTTACTATTTTTTGAATAAGTTTGACTGTTTTGTAGTCTTTTTTCTAAATAAACTATGTCTTTGATTACATATATTTTATCTAATAAAAATTACCCGGCAATGTAACAATCGATACAAGTTCTGATAAGTCTATGTAAATACTTCTATCTTTCATGATTTTGTTTATATAAATAATAACGTTTTAACTAGAGAAAAAATTGTGTTAAAGGAAGACTAATTATACTAAAACTATTTTTATTTTCCATGTTCCGTTTCAACTTTGTCATACAATTTTATATAACCATGTACATAATAATAAACATAATTGACTTTTAAAATGTAATGTCTATTATAGATGTGAAAAGAAACACTAAAAAAAGGTTTATGAAGGCAAAACTGAGACTGAAAATAGGGGGGGGAAAATGAGAAGAAAAGTTTGTCTTTCTCTCATACACACACATCAATTTGCTCTTCTGACCTAAGAATCACAAAGCTTAAATTTAGCAGAGAATCAAAAAAAAAAAAAAAAAATTTAGCAGAGAATCACATATTTTAGTAATCAGGGAGCTATGGGTGGGAATGGAAAAGAAAAAGATATCCATAAATATCTGGATGTAGTCATATAATTTGAGGACATGCCCTTACAATGACAACGAAATGATTATATAATTATTAGGCCTATGGATGGGATGTCAAGGGCTGATATTAAACGTGGATTTAGTTTACATGGATAAAGAAAAAAATGACTATCTGTTCAAGATTCTACTCCAGGTAGTAAAATGTAAACACCTGGAACCAGTTCATATGCAGTGACTGCTTTTCTGTGTGCTAAAACTTCTCAAACCAATTCTTTTCTATCACTACCTTATAGGCACATTTATCAACTTCTAGGGTTTAAAGTGTTAAACAGAGTCTGCCTTAATATCCCACTGTATTTATTTTAACTTCATATAGACTTTCAACTGTGTTCTAAATACTTAATAATAAGATTTATATGCTCAAAGATGGCCACAACCACATTAGTCAGGTGTGCTGAGATTAGGATAGCTCTTGTAAGTTCAATTAATAGCCCCATATTGTTGGGCCCTAACCTAAAAGATGGATTATAAACTCCAGTCCTCATTTTTAATATATTTCTCATTTAGATTTTGTTTCTGACAAATGAAGATAGAAAAAGTAATATTTTTCGTCACTCCAGATTTTTTAAGTCTTTCTAAACCTTCAAATTTTAGAAAAATAGCAAAACACAAGAGACATACTATCCATATAAATCTCTACACAATTCTTGACTCTGCTACTGAAATAAATAACATATTTCAAAGAGGAATAGGAACAATTTGGCAGGTTTAGAACTACTCCTGTTTTATGTCTATTCTGACACAAATTTCTTGGTTCAAGATATTTCTGACACCAGTTAAATTATTACTCCCTAGTTACATTGAGGTTCCTTGAGCATCTAATGAATCTTAAATAATAAATTTGTTTCCTTAACTATTCACCATTGGAAGTTCTGAATTCTGTTATAAATAAACCCATGCCTGTTTGGTAATAATATTTTGCTATAAGAGTGATTTGTGAAAGATTTGCAAGCAGCCCAAGAATTCAGGTACTGATATCACAAATCAAGAGACCCCCAGAGTCCTCATTAATAGGATGACTATAAATGATTTAAAATTATAGTGAGGCAGATGCTTCTATGGAAAGACAACTTACATTGGCATTATTGGTTTTAATAATGAGAACCCACACCTTTGAGGAAAATCCTAATAAAACATTCCATTAGAAAAAATACTGGGGGGAGAGGATATACTCCATACAAGCTAATCACCACTGTGAATTCCCTTATATTCTCAGAGCAGCAAGAGACCACATTTTCATCAAAATATAAATCCTTACTACAGAGGGAATTTAGAATACTGGTTAGTGAGAAAGAAATAATAATTATAGTATTTCTTATAATAATGAATGCTAACTATTATATAGTGGCTACAGTAATTACGGTTCCATTGTAACTTCTAGTTTTCTCTTGTAACTTCTAAAATTAACTCAAAAAATGTGCAGGTTGAACTTTAGGGATTTTTTTTTTCTTCATGAAATCATTCTAGAGTAATTGGCACACAAATTTACACATACAATCATATTCAAACAAATATTCTACCAGAATTATGATCATGTGTTTTTCCAAAAGAAATTATTTTGTATTAACTTTAAAGGTAGTTCCTTTTAAGAAATGCAAATGTGTAAACAATTCACACACGGCTCTGAAAATTCAAACTTATATCTTACATACACAGAACCATGACCACAAAATCTGTTGGCTGTTATTAATATTAAATACAAAACAATGGAAAACCCTAGTTACATTAATAATAAACAGTTAATACACTGTTTACTCCTTATTAACAGATATTAACCAAAGTGAATACATTTCCTAGGAATACTATCTGTGGTTGTTCTTTATAAATAAATAAACTTTTTTCCTTACATAATATTTTGTGTTTATAACAAATATTAAAAAGTTACATCAATATTTTTTTCTGTTTAAGAATTACTTCAGAGGGACTTAAACATTTTGTAACTGATTTGATTGGCAAGTTTAAAATGTTTACATTTTAGTAGTATTTTGTTTAAGTAAATAGACATCTACAGAATACCTTTCCCTTCATTATTACTTCCTTTTAACAAGCACTATAATGTTTTAATAATGGTGGTCTTAAAGTACAAAAAGGAATCTGATCTCCCAGGGCGACCATAAAACATTTAAGTCTACTTTGCCAGACCTCACCCAGGCTCCATAACTCTAAATACGAATAGAACATCTCCATTTGAATGTCCTGCATTCATCAGTTCACCTCAAACTCAGGACATAAACATGAAACCAAAAGGAAGGAATGGTATATGCATAAAAAGGTTGCCTGTAGTATTATTAGCATTAGAAATAATTTTAATAAATTTTTCTTTTAAAGAAGGAAACAGTTAAATAAACTGTGGTAAACACCCATTCAGAGGCCCATTTGGTAGCAATCTAATCATTAATATGATCATTCACATGGAGGCAAACATTGGTGAAACTGTATAAGCACTGTGATTACAATTTTAAAAGCACTATAATAAAGGGCTGGAGAAAAAAAACATTAAAATTATAAATTTTTTAACATAAATATTAAACTTCTCCCAAAATTATGAAATTTTTAAAGTAAATTTTAACTCTTCTCTGAATTACCCTCTTTCTGTCTATCTATATGTCTAAAATTTTTCACATTAAGCTTGGCTCTTTCTTTGAGGGATCACCAACTAGTACTATGCCTGGGGCAAGTGGCTCGCTACCATTGTGATTTTAGTATACTACATATAAATATTTCCTAATAGTTTATGCATTTGAATTTTATCTGCCAATTTAGTCTTATTAACAGCAATAATAAGCTATTAGAAATTGTAAGAAAAAAGTAAAGGTTCTATTTTACTTTCTCCATTCATTCATTCCTTCACTCATTCGTTCAGAGCACAAATGAACAGCCCATTCTGGAGATTGAATTTTAAGTACCCTGAGGGCAACACTGAATTCCCAGTATCAGCCACAGCATCTGGAATCCAGAAAGCATGCAGGCATTTGTTGGAAGAGAGGAAGAAAGAAAGAGATGGTTGAGGGGAAAGGAAGGAAAAGAGGGTGTTTTGTATGCAGCAAATAAAAATAAGAAGAAAAAACAGGAAGAAGAAAAGAAGACAGAAGGGTGAAAAAATGCTTAGGCTTTGGAGTCAAAGATTTCAGCTTGAATTCTGTGTCAGTTCTTACTAGTTGAAAATCTTGAATGTTTTTAAATTTTTGTTCCCTTTTCCTCATTAGTTAAAATGAGAATGAAATGATTTGGCATCTGTAAAAGAGACAGCAGAAGTCCAACACACAGTAGGTGCTCAGTAAATACTGGCTACTCTATTGATATCTCACGACACTTTGAAGACTATCTATTTTTTCACCACTTCTAATGTTCTCATACTACAAATTTATGCACTGTCAATAAAGTGAGGCTCAACTCTGGCTGTCCTTGTTAGCTGTTTTAAAGATTATTTAGCAAAGCCCAAAGATCAAGCTTCATTTTTTCCCAAAACGACAAGTAGTAAATAACAATTCTTAAGATAAGTCCAATGGCAAACAACTCTAGTATTTGTTATATGATCAAAATAGTCCACTGACAGAAACTATATAGAAGGGGAAAAAGTCCTTGTATTTTATCTCAAAATTAGAGTGGAGAGCAAACACATGAACATATATCTGGTAATAAATATAGAAAACGTATCAAGGGAACCAAAGAGTGAATCCTCTTTTTTGTTTTAAGAAATCACATTACAATAAAAATAACCACCTCTTATTTTTGTCTCATTTTTAAGTTTATAATTTAATACATAGGTTTCCTTAAACTGGGGCATGCTTGTATATCTACCCATAAGTTTTAATATGACAAAGATATAATTTTAGAAAATGAAAAATAAAAAAATGCAACGAATTTTCCCCTCAAACCACGTTAAGTGAACTGTAGCCACTCTTTTTAGGATAATAGCAGAGTTCTCTTTCCAAGGAGTGCCTGGCATAGTATAGTGAAGAAAAGAAAAGCATAATTGTATCTGCAGAGATACCACAGGGGACTAATATTGTGACAAGAGGAAATACTGGAAGTTCTCCAGGAAGAAGTAGATTTTTAAATCATACGTATACGTAAGATGTGTATTATACTGATGTATCCATTGATTTCTGATCCTAATTCCAACAGCCTCCTGGCTCCTAAAGTCATCCATAGGTTAGCAACTACTTCTGTAGAAACCCTCAGATCACGGTTCCGTGCCCTCCACTCTGTTACACATTAAGCCTCCACTGCATTTCCTTTTCTTTCTCTTCCTTACTGACAGACAATCTGCTATAAATTTAGTAAACTGTTTAAAGAATTTGTATTTTAATAATCGCAACATCATCTAAATACACCTTTTTGTCATAATGTTCAGATAGAAATTATTACTGCTATCTCTTATGGTCCAAAATAGTAATTTATGATCGGAAGCTTACAGACTTAAAAAGGTTAAGAACTACCTGTCTAATATATTCCATATACTTAGTAGCAGCTTCAGGATTTCATGAGTGAAGGATCCTGGGAGCATCAATCAGATGGGAGGGGAAACGCCTATGGAAATTATCCTACCATTGTGTTTATAGAACTGGCCCCTAGCTTTTACATGCTGTATATTCATTTAGCATAGATTTGGAGGGAGAAAGCTGGTGGTGGTTCTGAAGGGAACTAAGACCCCCACAAACTCCTCCATGATTAAAGGGGATGGTTTCAATGAGGAGTAGGAGTGAATGTGAGAGTCAGAATATTTACTCACAATGTGGTGTTTTTTATCCTGGTAATTTTACCCCAGGATTCAAAAGGGTAAGAATTATGCAGGCATCTGGGTCTTGGTGAGAAAAAGGTCTTGGCTAACTTCAAACGATGTTTGTTCAGAGATTCAGTCCTCCACTTAACCCTTCATCAGTAATTAAGTGAACAAATCTAGATGTTTCTACTGTCTATTCTCCTTCACAATTCTTTACATTCCTAAAAATTTTCTTCTGAGTAAATAGCAAGGAACTTAGGTTACACATGTAATTTTGAATAAACCAAAGACAGGAAGGGGAGGAACAGATTTCTATTTTAAAAGGTGAGATTTACATTTGGCATTTCCTTTTCTTCTCAATTTTGGATTTGGGGCTTATAGGATACAAGGGTAGAAGGATAAGATAGCTATTTTTCTAATTAATGACTCTAATTTCTGTAATAAGTTGAACTTAGGTTACACGTGGAACCAGAGCATCTCCCAGACAAAGGAATTTTTTTAGATGAATATTTTAGGAGGCAGCAGGATGGAGGAACAATAGTTCTAAAATATTCACTTTTTCCTCTCACACCACCCAGTTGTCAATGCCTCCAATATAGTTCTCTGTAGGCAGGGCAAAGATAGGGGTATTTCAATCATTAATGAAGCAACAATGGTTGCTGTTCCAAAACCAGCAAGAAAATAGATAGGATTACTTTTGAAGAATACATTTTATTTTTATCTAAAAATATGTATATGTATATATGTTGTATATGTGCTGTATATAACTAAAAGAAAAATATTGCAGATAGGTCAAACCTCAGATTTGGAAATGGAAAGACCCTTTACTTTATCTATTTATAAGCTTAACTCCAGAAATAATTAAAATTACTACTGGTTAATATTTCTTGAATATAAATAAATTTCATTCCTCTAAATAAGTTTCATTCATTCTCACAAAAAGGAAAATGGGTTAACACATTTTAACCATGTTGAATGTGAACAAATTAAGGATTCAAATATCAGATCCAAAACCACTAAGTTGCAGTGATAGCAAGTTTCAGTAACATGTTTTTTGGTATGCTGTAATCAAGTTTAAACACTGGTATTTCTTGTCCCCAAGTGGGTTGTGGACATCAGAACTAGTTTTCCTTGCCCAGTCAGGCATTCTAGAATGAAGGACTATGGTCAGAGAAGTAGCTATAAGAACTGCAGCCAACCCATGCAAATACATAATGTAGTATTTAGTTGTACTTTGCTCACACTAAAAATATATAAATAGTAATACATAAAACTGATCCCTCAGAAGAAAAGTTTATGATATTAAACTTGCACTGTGAATAGAGCCCAACCTGGTGAAAATAAATTTAGAGGAGTTGGTAATCCCCGAAGTTTCTGTGAGTGGTTATTAATAGGAATATGGTCTAAATTCAGAGGAAACCTTATGTTCCTAAATTAATCTGAAAAATTGTTTTGTGCATTCCATCTTTTCTTAATATAGCAAAAAAAAGTAAAGTTAATGAATCCAGGATTGATGTTATTTTGAAATCACGTTTAACATATTAATTACTTTAAAATTATAACTTAAAATTTCATAAATATATATAGGTAGAAATACACACACACACACACACACACACACACACACACACACACACACACACACACACACATATATAGAGAGAGAAGGTAACATTTACTGTAACTTCCAAGGAGCTAATTTTGATGCTCAGATAATATCATCCAATCTTTTAAACAAAAGATAATAAAAATTAAAAACTAGAGTCATCAGAAGTTTTACATTACCTTGTAGCATTATCAAAGTTGTCATTAACTGAAATTCTCTATGAACTAAATACATCTCCTCTACAATGAAAATCATAAGGTTATAATCATGAAATATGGAGAAATCTTGAAATGTCTGTTACTTTTAAAGAAGGATAATTACATTCCATGTAATCTCTTGTAAGTGCACTTTATTTCATTCCAACTCTATGGAAACTGGTTAATCTGCACGTAATACACGCATATAGCACATGTTGGAGTCTACGGTTGTTTTTTGTGGCAGAGAAGGCACGGAGATCAGACACTGTCAATCGCTTGCACGGCTTGGAAAAGCCTCCTCCCTGCTCTTTGCCTCCATGACGTGACGTTTTGCTCCTTATCTCCCCACCACCCGTGTTCACAAAATCAGGAATGTCACCCGTAACCTCTTGTGTTTTTAAAAACTGGCGTGATCGCCCGCTGGTAATCATGCGTGAGAGGAAAGTGGCACACCACTTTTGAAAAAGCTGCCACAGATGATAACTGCACACTGATGAGAGTATTTAATTATTCCAGAGCTTATCACTGCCCAACAATTATCTGCTTCAGAAAATGCACTGTACTTATGAATTATCTATTTCTAGTGAAAGTCATGAAATCAGTTTAATAACTGAAATTTCTAAACAGATATCTCAGTAGTGTCCATCTTCCTCATTATAGTCTAACGTGGCCCACTTCTACATTTATTTCATTCTATAGCTCTTAAACAAAGTGAAACTTCAAATGATGAGAAAAAGAGGAGCATCACGTTTAACTTTAGGTCCAGTGAAAACTGAATGAGTTGCTAAGAAATACACTACGCTGAAACTATTGTTAACCTGGGTCCAACACTTCTAAGATAAAAATCCACAGCTATTAGAACTATAACTGCTTACTACTTGAATTTTAAGCTGCTTTGTCTTATTTTTCTAGAATCTTTGTGCCTATTTTTTGTCCCTCCACAGGAAGGTTCTCAGGACTAGGTTGTCTATAATGCAAAGATAACTTAAATATCCTAAATCAAAAGGACAAGAGTATTGGCAAGGAAATGTATTATTCAGTAATTTGTCCAAAGTTATTTTAAAAACAGACTAGTGGATTGGGAGAAGGAGTCTTAAAAGCAAAAGTAAAACAAGATCAAGCAAAGAGAACATGATTCCGACGGCAAACATCAAAATTATTGACATTTATAGAAAACCTTTACTTCTTCCCATTTTTTTCATCCTCTCTGATATGTCTGGCTAATTTTTCAGTGGCTTTACTCTAAATATGCATCATCCATCGAACTTAAGCATAGAGAATACAAGAGTAAATTTAATTTTATTTATTTATTTTTTTTTTTGTCTATCAGTGACTTTGGTGAAAGATTTTGTGGGGGCTTTTGGATCGTACATAAATTTAATGCTTTTCTCCTATTCTAATACTTAGACTAACTGGGTCTGATATCAAACAGACAAGAACACCTCCTCTTAATTTGGTCAAAGGTAACTCAGACGATACTGAAGGGGCAAAGAGGTTATAGCTGGTCATAAATAAAAATGTAGTCTTCCTCTTACTCTTCCTCTCTTACACTGAAGACATAATGAGTCATTCATGCATTTGTTATTTACTTACTACTAACTTAGTGTCTAATTTGTGCCACGCAACAAGGAGACACTGGAAATACAAAGATAAGTAAGATTCAGTCCCTGCATTCATGGAACTCAAAATTGTACGGGAAAAGCCATGAAAATCTGTGGTAACTGCTATATGGACAAGGTATGAAAAAAGGGCTACAGAAACAGCCAGGCAGAAATCAGGTTGTCTGTCTAAAAGGGGGAAAGATCTGGGGGCAAGTTTTATGGCGGGGGCCCAAATAAGAGCTAGACTGAGGTAAGAACTGCCTCAGAGTGACTCATTCATTGGGAGTGGCCATTTATCTTTCTTCAAGGGATGTCATTCATTAAAGAGTAAACTTCTATTCTTACATGGCCAATTTAGAAATCTTTAACACTGTGATGAAATGGTCTGACTGAAACAAGGAAACTTCTAGGCATAAGATAGGCACTGTAGAATTAAGATCACACTATACTTACTGCGTATATGTGTGGGGAAGGGGGGTACAGTGATTGTGTACAGTATTTTAAGTAACTGAGGATATTCCTGAATAGGAAACACTAAACAGGAAATAAATTATGTCTATTTAGCACCTGAGATAAAGCATTTACTACTTTTAGAACTCACAGAATTACTGAGTCTATATTGTCATCTACGAATTTGAATCTGTGGAATTTGATAGCTATCTGATAACATCCTAGGGTCACAGTATCTCTAGATTCAGTTTCAATCAATATTTGTTGAGTTTTCGTAACAGAACTGCTGAGTTCTGCTGGAGGAAGTACAATAATCATGTGGATGGGTGCCACTACAAATTTATGGTTTCCAACCTCTCAACACCACTCAGCAATTCTACATTCTGCTGGTCAGCTCTCTCTGCCACTTCCCACAGCAGCTCTTCCGAATTTTAGCTCCTGCCTGAAGGGCCCTGTGCAGTTCCTTACTTGCCCCAGGCTTTTATCTCAGAACTCATTTAGCTTCAAAGAACAATTAGGGCTGGTCAAGCATGCACTCCTTCAACTTCTTATACTCCACAAACCTGCAAATGTCTCATAAGCATCCACCCTCTGTTCTCTGCAAGAGGATACCTCTTCTTCTTCTCAAGGTTAATTCCTCTTGACATTGCCTTATTCCTAACCATGCCCCTTGCATCCCTCTCAGACCTCCCTCCATGAATCTTCCCTGTCTCGTTTATACCCTCTCTCCCATTCTGTCTCCTTTGCCTCAGCCTCTAAGCATGTTCAAGTCTCACCCACCTTGAAAAAAGGAAACAAAAATCCTCAATCCACTATTAATATAGGTTCACCACCATGACCTCTTCGTTGAAACAGCTTTCACAAAGTCTGCAAGATCCTCCTAACTGCTAAATCCAAAGGTGCTCCCTTAGTCCTCAACTTCACAACTATCTGTGAGGCTTCTGAACTCCAAATTTTCTCTTCCTTTGGTTTCAAGTAACAACAACTTTGCCTATTTTTCTGATTCCCTTTTTTCATTCCCTCTGGGGTTTCATATCCCTCTGCCCAGCCCCTACCGATGGTGTTCCTTGAAGTTACAGCTGGGTCCTTATACTATAATAATCCTAAGGGAGCATGTCCACACCCGCCAAGGCTTTAAAAGTCCTCATCTATTGACATCTCCCTAAACCTGACTCGGATTTCTGTCCCAGTGTTACTCCCTAGATTCAATGTCAAGTAGACATAAACTCAAGGATATCCCACAAAATTAAAGATGACTTACCTTAATCAGTGAATGACACCACTCACTCACATCCACAAGAAACTTGAGCCATCCCTTTTTTCACTTCCTACATCAAACCAGATGCCAAGACTCATTAATTCCATCTCCTAATTAATTTCAACTTATTTCTCCTAATACTATCTCCCTGTCCCTGCCTTAAGTCTAGGCATCATCATCTCTTGCCTGGACCACCCAAATTATCTCTCTACATCAATTTTCCTAAATCCTGATCTGGAGCTTCTCCAATTTGTCCTAACATGGAAATGTGATGCTGTCACTTTTCTACTCAGAGTTTTTTCAGGTTGGCCCATATCTACCTCTCTTGTTTCATCCCCTACCTTTCATGCTCCAGTAATAACGAACTATCCCTATTCCTCCATACATGGTGTTCCCTCCTAGGACCTAGTTATGTCTGCCCAGGATGGCTTATTTACCCGAAAGAATGGCTCATCTACTTGACAAAATTCCACTCAGCTTCCAGGTTTCAGGTAAAGTGTGACCTCCCTTCTTAGTATAAACCATCCTTGCATTCCCTCCCCTGACCCACGATCCCTAACACGTACACAAAGACCTGACAGTTTCTCACAATTCCTTTCCTCTTGTCAAAACGACTGCTAGGACTCAGACCTTTCCACACTACACTCTGATTTGTTGAAATGTCTGTGTGCCTGCTATTCTGTGAGCAGGGCCAGGTAAGGTTTTCTTTGCTTTATAACCCCGGAACCTCAAGCCATGCTCAAGACATTGTAGGGACCAATCATTATTAGTTTTTTTCAATGAAAAAAATGGCACCAGTCTTTTCTCTTTCTAGTCACCTTTCTCTTTCCACACATCTACATGAGTTCTAGTTCTAAAAACAGATCTGATCAGGTTACTCCCCTAATTAATCTGAAGGCAATGAGGAACCTCTGAAGGACTATTCAAATACCTCAAGATGGCATCCAAGTCACTACATAACCTACCTGAACCTTGTTTGCTTCTCCACCATCACTTTCTGCTCCTTCACCCTCAAATCAGATCTTCCAGGATTATCAGACTATATGTTGTTTAATGCCTCCAGGCCTGCACACATGGGTACTATATTCCTCCAGGGCCCACATGAGAAAATCTCCCTCATCCTTCAAGAGATTACGCCTCTATAAAGCATTTAGTGTCTAGGCATCATGCCTCCATGAAGCATTTCTAACCTCACCACGCTCATCCCAGGCTGACTTAATTCACCTGCCCTCTGGTGTACCTTTAACATCACTTTGTATTTTCCATTCACCTCATGCACTTTAATTATTTGTCTAAAAGTCTGTTTCTCGGACTAGAATGTCAGCTCCTTCAGAGTAGAAGCCTGTTACATTTTATCTTTAAATCTCTGGCACATAAAAGCCTGTGTTCAAGTGCTAGCAGGATGAGTAAGAAGATAAGCATTTACAAACACATTCTAACTCACTTTAGTTGGCAAATATTGGTCTACACTTAAAATATTCTGTCCCTCTATTCTTATCATTTTTGCACTTTAGAAACTATAAGAGGCTACACTCTAATTATAATTATTTTGAATTCAATGTTTTGCTTCCCCTATAATCTTTTTTGCAAACAGTAATTTTTCAAAGACTGTTTGGGGAATTTTTTCCCACTCTATTTCCAGCAAAAGGAGATTCTTAAAAGGTGTTTAATGAACTAAATCTGTACAGACCCAAAATGATACAGTACAAGGTAAATCAGCTGGGCCTGAATTTCCAGATGTTCCTTATTATTTCCTTAAATGAACTCAAAGCAGCAGTGCATGGCATCACAAGAGCTCCTCTGTCCAAAAATGTTGTCTGTTTACATATAAATATCAATCTGTTAACTGTTCCCCCCCTGGATCCTACATATGTAATACTAATACTAATAAATAACACTAATCATTGCATTTAAGAATTAATCGGAAATAAGGACAACCGTCAGAAAGAAAATGATGACAAATTGGACAAGATTTCTTTTGCACTGTAAAGTGTCCTTGCATGATGAATTTCAATGCTTAAAGAGGAAATTTATGACATTATCTAGGTACCACTATGTAGAATTAAGATACAACATATACTGTTCAATAAATGAACATAGACTGCTAATGCATTTTACCAGACGAACAGCATTCACACATACATAAAAAGAATGCTATTGCTGTATTTATTCACTGCTGCACTATTTTATAAAGAATCCGAACTGCAGCCGCAGGCATCTCTTCATGCCTAGACTTTCCACAACAGACGTTCAGTCACAATGGAATAATCAGTCTTCTGCCTATACCCTGCTCTCTTCTGCCTCTGCCTTTACCAACATACATCTAAAATGCCTCCCTTCTCATTTATGTACAGGAATATGTAAGTATGTTTTGAAGCCTAGACCATTCTAACAACGTCACAAACAATACACCTTCATTGAGCCCCTTAACTGAAGTGAAATGTTCCATACCTATTACCTTGCATTCTTGCATGGAAGAAAAAATGGCAGGCTGCTTTCTTAGATGGACATTCATCCTGACTGTGGGAGCATCTGCAGTTTGTCTCCACATGAATTTGGGAGAAGACTCCATTTTGGCAGGAAAAATACAACTCACACTTTTATTTATTTAATTTATATTCAAGGAAACTGGTAAAGAGATGTGGATTTTTTAAAAATCTAATGGAAAGAATTTATGACTGAAAAATTATAGAAATGCTACAACATCTCTGCATCTGCAGCTTTTAAAAAATAAACTAACAACTAATGTTTCTAAGATGACAGCAGAACCAAGGACGTGTAATGACCCTGGAAAACCTCTCTTTGTTTCTATCATGTTTTGGTATTTCCAACACACTTAGACCAAATTAAAAAGAATCAAGTAAAACATTTTTTTTTTTTTTAATTTGAACTATTTCTCAAATAACGGAGGAAACTATCTACTTCATTAGATTAACGTAATCTAG
Organism: Rhinolophus sinicus; assembly: GCF_057876585.1. NCBI lineage: Eukaryota > Metazoa > Chordata > Mammalia > Chiroptera > Rhinolophidae > Rhinolophus > Rhinolophus sinicus. The sequence continues at coordinate 72,893,310 of NC_142503.1, forward strand.
CACATTCCATTACACTCTAATGCCCTCAAAGAGTTGATGCATGTGTTTTTAGGGAAGGTGATTCTTAGAAGGTATTTAATGAGCTAATCCTATATGAAACTAAAATGATACAATAAACATTAAATCATTTGGGCTTAAATTTATGTATTCTCATGGACCAATATAAGTATGTTAGAATTATTTCTAACATTAAATGACCCTCATTTAGTCATTTGTCAACTGGAAAAAAACAATTTCCCACAGCTAAAAATACTTAAAATCAGGTATAAGAATAAAATTACATTAAAATGTAAAAAACTATCTAGTAATTCTGAACTACCAATATATTTTAGACTATTTCATAAACACTGCCCACACAGTATGTCTAATAGATTTTGCATACTTTTTCTTATCAGGAACTTCTTTAACACATATAATCTACTGAAATTCTCAAACTAAATTAAATCATAATAGGAATGAAACTGACAGAATCTTTTAGTTGGCCTATTTTACCTGGAGAAACTAGTAAAATGGAGTTCATGACTCTGAATCTCCATATATATTGAAAATAAACATGTTAAATATTTAAGTAATTTCATTGGACTCACAGGCTGATAATGTTGCAAACTTTTCTATATTTAAAAATGCAAATGTGACAGAGAAGCACAGTAACATTTTAAACACATTATTTTAGAATTATGTACTTTCAACCCAAACCCACCAGGACCAAGATTAACGGCATTAAGTAGAGAAAACACTTGCTCCATTATCAGAACTTCACAAAAGTTATTTTAATGGTAAAATAGGATACAATTTTCCATATACTTTGAAATAGTCTAGTTTATGGTATTTGCCAACGATGAATTGAGGAACCAAATTTGTGATTTTAAAAGTATGTATGAAGTGTACTTGCCAAATCATTGTTTACCTCTGACATCATGCATCAAGAAGTACTTGTACAGTAAAAACATCAAGAACAAAACAACCAACTTCATACTAAAAGCACGTGAGTAGGGATCCCAGGGCAGCAAGCACAACTCTATTCTTTAGGACGCCAGCATCTCAGATCCCTGTCTCAGAACTGTTAGAGCAACACAGAACTCTGAAATTTGTATTACCCAGCATCAGATAGGTCAAGACAAGTCCCATTTTATCTCCGCACCAAACCAGCTTACTTAAAAATTTCCCTCATTAAACACATACTTATATCCATTAAACACATACTAACTCAACAATTTCCTTCATTCTCTCACTTACTTTCATTTACTAACCGAAATATTAAGAAGTGTCTGACAATGTTTATTACTGTGGGGAAGTCACGGATATGAAACAGGTTATATTTTTAGCCCCAGTTCTGCAAAGAAAGTGAATGATCAGATAAAGGGAATTATTCTACACAACAGAGGTCAGTTTTAAGGGTTATTTGAAATCTAGGTGCTTCAGGTAGTTTCCAAAGGGCATTCTTAAAAGACAAAGAAAGAACCTTTACAGAATATAGCACTACATCTTAGTTATTGCCTTAAAAAAAAAAAAGCACTATCAAGACTGAGAGAGAAATGCACAAAGATACTAGTAGGAAGCAGAAGCTATTAAGCCATCTGAATTAAACTGTCACCACCTTGGCACACACACACACACACACAAATTACAAATCCTCAGATTTAAATGAGAATTTTTAAAAAATTCATGGCCTCTAAAATAACTCGAGGTGACTTTCTGTTTCATTATCACTGTAAAGAAACGTAACAGGAGTTTCTCCCTTCCAGCTTAGGGCCTGGTATGTCATGCCACTTACCCTAGTCTAAGTAGTAGGACAATCCACCACATTGCCTTAGAGAGAAATCCTAGGAAAATAAGAATCAAGCCCTTCCTTGAGTTTCATAAACCCCAGCTTTTGAGTTACAATGACCTGATTTTTAAGCTTCAAAAGACTTAAAGCTATATGATTTATGCCATCCACCAAAGATCTAGAAAACTATTGGCCAGTCATTCCTCCGACTCCTTATCTATCTAAAAATTCCCCACAAGAGGAAGAGATACAAATTCAGAGAAGCTGTGTCCTGGGGTGGGCACAGTGCTAGAAAAGGATAGAAAAACCCAGACAGGTTCAAGCAGAAAAGGATCTGTGAAATCTTATCTAGAAAAAGCCAGAAAAACAGTAAGAACACAGAGGTTTCTCATAGCCAGAATAAAGTGGGAGAAAATAAATATGTGCTAAAAAAAAAAAAAAAAAAAAAACATACTCCTCTCTCACCTGCTACACCCTCTCTCCTCCATCACACACAGTCAATTCAAAGTACTTTGTTCAGAGAAAATTGGCAGGAACATAATTTTGATGATCTTTCTTCACAGAAAAATAGAAAACAATTACAATCTTACGTTCCAAAAATAAAATACAAACATTCATAATTTATAAATTATATATTTCATTTCTGTTTTAGAGCTAATATTTTACAAATATTCCTCTTTTGGCATTACTGAACTATTTCCATCTTTTGAATGCTAATGTTTGTCTGTTACACAGTGTATATATATTTTTATATAATGTTTGTCAATGTGTAATTTAATACTGCTGTTATTTTAAAGTTTGCCTGATTGAAAATGAGAAGAAAAAAGATGGAAGAAAAAAATGTATAAAGTTCACTTCCAGCTGGAGGAGCTCTTTAAAAGATAAGAGATTTCTTTTAAACTCACTTTAGAAGAATTGGTACAGATGACACCTAAATGGAAAGTAAAAGATGCAAATAAAACTTTAAAGTTACCCCTGATTCTATCTAAAATTATTAATCTGTATCTTAGGAAAAAAAACAAAACTTAGTCTGCTTTTCAAATTAAGTGACATAGGACATTTTTGTGAAAGTGGGACATAATTTTATATACAATAAATATAAATCTCAATCCACATAATTATTTATGTAACAAATCTATTTTTTCACTTTTCTATAGGACAGTGTGATTATTCTACTGGAGTAAGCCATGGAGAGAAGAGCAAATTAATTCACTTGTTTGCCTAAAATTCTTATAGAACATAGTTCTAAATTTCAGTTGCCCCCACGATATTTTTTTTTATAATTTAGAGACAATCAATATCAAGACCAAGTACTTTAATAAAGATCTGAGGAAATTAGCCAGAATGTAGCACAGACAGATGAAGAGATGTAAAATATGGAGGAATTATATAGGAGAAAATGACACATACGTAATCAGAATTCAAGAAGAACATACAGCATATGAGAAAGTGAACATTTTTCAAAGAAATAGTGGCAATGATTTTTGAAGATTGATGAACACCAATCCTTAGATCTAAAGAACGCAATGAATTATAAGAATAATAAAAAGAAATCCGCACCTCAATATATCATAAAACCACATTACATAAAAGATAAAAAGATGTTAAAACCTGCCCAAAAGTAAAGGCTGTACATCTATAAAGAAATATTAATTAGACTTACAATGACTTCTTACCAGCAACAAAGGATGCCAGAAAACATTAAAATACCATCTTCATTGTGACGAAAATAAGTTGTAAACTAGAATTCCATACTCAGCCAAACTATCTTCCAAAAAGACAAAGATAAAGTAACAATATATTGAAAAGAACAAAAACTGAAAAAGCCTCTCATTAAAGGATATCCTAAAGAACACCATGGAGTAGGAAAGAAATATGATTCCCAGATGGAAGGACAGAAATGCAAGAAGAAATGGTAAGCAAAATGCTGGTAAATCTAAATAAATATCAATTGTATAAAACAATAATAATTTCTGATGAGAGGAGGGAAAAGTAAGTTTCATAAGAGAGTATATATTGATTACCTTTACACCTTGTTAAGTATGTGTATTAAAACAGTGAGGGTAACAATCGAAAGAACCAACACAGAGCATATTAACTTCAAACCAGAGAAAAAAAAACAAAAACCACAAATGCCAGTGAATCCAAAGAAGGTAAGAGAGGAGATGAGAGTAAATGTTAGAAGAGTGAAATAAATAAAAAATGTCATAATTTGGTCATAAAGATCCAATATATTAGAAGTTACCTAAATGCAAATGGATTAAGTTCTACAGCTAAAATTAAACGCTTTAAAAGAAAGCCAATGTGCTATATTAATACCAGACAAAAGACATCTGAAGTCAAAAGTATTAATATAGGAAAGGTCATGATAGAATAATAATAAAGTATTCTCCCAAACCTAATAAAGTAGCCTAAAGCAAAAAGAGTTACATAACAATATAAAACAAAATAGTCATCAATTACCAACGTTGTGACTGTCTATACAGAAAATCCCAAAGAATCTAAAGATAAATTAATAAGAGAGGATAGCAAAGTTGTTGGATACAAAAATATGGCTTTCACAGTAAACATTCAATTTAAAAAGACCTGAATTGTGTATAGAGTAAATAATTTCTCTAGCCTTTTCACATACATGATCTCATTTAAACCTTCTAACACATTCTTTTAGGGAGGTATGTAAGAGACAAGGTATAAAGGACTGCTCAGTGAGTCAAATGGTCCAAACTCAAAATCAATCAATGTCACCAACCATATCAAACCAATCTATACCATGAGGTAAGTCATTTAACAAAGTACATACTTGGACTTTTATGGAGTAGAAGACTTTTGTTGAAATAGTCAAAATAGCACAATTAAATAAATGATTAAACATAAATTATCATTACATGTAAACATTAGAGAAACTATCATTTGAACAATGTCTTAGCTACAAATTTTTTTCCTTCCAAGATAATTTTTGAGTGGCACACAGTTTCTCATTACTCTGATGTCTCACCTATTTATACTACTTAAATATAAGCCGATCTCAGTCTCTACACTGAAGTATGTTAAGCATAAAAGAGCTGGGCTCTAGTCCTAGCTTCATTTATGACCTTGACACATGAGTCACTTTTGATAGTCCATGATTGTGGTTGCAACTTGGCATCCCAAATATTAACCCTACTATCACAACCTACACTATACTTTCAGGAAGTCACATTCATTTCTTTTCATACTAAGTTCAAGGTTAATATCCATTAATTTATTACAAATAGAAAAAAATGTAGCCCTAATTTTAAGACACCCCACACTCTCTAAGTGTTTTCTTATGTATCAGGGGACTTGTGTTTTAAAAATTCTTCATTTCACCTTCATTATTTTTCTGTTCTTGTTTAAATCCAATGCACTAGAGAGAGAAAACTGCTGAGAGAGAACTCTTGGGCAATTTCCCCTGATCCTATACCCATCAACTTTTAATCTTGTGTATGGTTAAGCATCTGATGCTTATTTGTTTGTTTGTTTATAACTTTTAATTTCGAAAAATTTCAAATATGCAGAAAAGTAAAACGTATACCTATGAACTTTTCACACATGTTTACCAATTATTAACGTTTCACCACATTTTCTGTATTGTTCTCTCAACATACATATTTTTTATTTTCAGAATCATTTGAAAGTTCCAAACACCTAACATTTTATCTAGACTTATAGTAAAGATAGTGGAGTAGATAAACACTGTGCTTGCCTCCTGCTATGAACACATCAAAATTACAACTACGTTATAGAACAAGCATGATTGAGAACTGCCTGAAGACGTGCGGAACCTAATTCCTATAACTAAAGATATACAGAGGAAGCTACACTGAGATGGTAGGAAGGGCGGAGACACAGATTGGACTGGTCCCACACCCATGTGTGGTAGTTAAAAATTAGGAGGGATAGCTTCACTGTGGAGGTCCCACCCTGAGGAGCAAGGAGTCCCAGACACACAGCAGGCTCCCCACACCAGGGTCCCAGCACTAGAAAGAGAAATCCCCATAACTTCTAGCTATGAATAACAGCAGGGATTGTGGTTAAGTGAGACAAAGGACTGCTGGAGACCCAGGCATTCCTCTTAAATGGCCTGGGCACGGATTTACTCACTGACAGATTCACTCTCTATGAGCTTCAGCACTGGGGCAGCATCTCGAAAAGTGCCAGGGAGATCTAGGGAGGAACTGAATTGTCTGGCTCAGGGCAAGGGCTGGATGGGCAGCTTTTTTCCAGACAAAAGTGACGGCAGAAGCCATTTTTACTTTGTTGAGCCCTCCCCTCACCCAGCCTAAATGTGCAGGCAGATGCCAAGCCTGAGTCTCCATCAATTTAGCTAACACTGTTCGCCCTGCCTTTGTGATTCCGAGACTCCACCCAACCCCACTTCCAGTGGATTTCCATACAAATGGCCTGTCTTGGCTTGTTCTGCGGACATTCCTAAAAATACCTCAGAAATTCACCAAACAAGCAGTGTCTGGCCTCGTTGTGCCCTGTACCTCTTGCTAAGCAACCTCAACCGCAACACTAGTGGCAGTTGGCCTCAGTTCACAGATTAGCCTCTCCAAGGCACTTCCAAACCCAGCACAAGTGGCAACCATTTGCAGATCACTTTGTAGCTCACACCAGGTAACTCTGGGAAGGGCAGCAGCTGACCTTGGCCTACACCACAGTCCACCCCCAGGAGGCCCCAGAACCAATACACCCAGTGGCCAGTTTCAGACCACATCAGGGCACCACCCTATCACCTCCACAAACAACACACCCAAAAGGTGGACTCAACAGGTACCAGAGCCCCACTAAAGTAAGTCCTGCTCTGTGGAGTCAGCCTCTGCACAATAACTCCTCTACTATAGTTAGAGCCAATCCTCACAGCCAATTAGCCTAAGGGTCAATCCCTCTCAGTGCCAACAGCAATCAAGGCTCAATTATAACAGGAAAACACACACTACCCACATAAGGGACATACCTGGAGTACTCAGCTCAAGTGACCAAGGAGACTGCGCCACTGGATCCCCAAGACACCTACTACATAAAGCCACTCTACCAAGACCAGAAGCTATAGCAGCCCTACCTAATAATGCATAGAAACAAATATAGGAACATGCCAAAATGAGGAGACAAACATGTACCAAATGAAAGAATATAACAAAACTCCAGAAAAATAACTAAACAAAATGGAGACAAGCAATCTACCAGCTACAGAGTTCAAAACACTGGTTATAAGGATGCTCAGTGAACTTAGGGGAAGAATAGATAAATATAGTGAAAACATTAGCAAAGAGATAGGAAACATAAAAATGGAGATAGAAAACATAAAAAAGAAACAGTCAGAAATGAAGAATACAATAACTGAAATGAAGAATACAATAACTGAAATGAAGAATACAATAACTGAAATGAAGAATACATTAGGGGGAATCAGCAGTAGACTAGATGAAGTAGAGGACTAAAGCAAACTTGGAAGACAAGGCAGCAGAAAACACCGAATCAGAGGAGAAAAAAGAAAAAAGAATCCCCCTCCCCTCAAAAATGAGGATAGTTTAGAGGGCTCCGGGATAACATCAAGCATACCAACATTTGCATCACAGGGGTACCAGAAGGAAAAGAGAGAAAGCAAGGAATTGAAAACCTATTTGAAGAAATAATGATAGGAAACTTCCTTAACCTGGTGAAGGAAATAGACATACAAGCCCAAGAAGTGCAGAGAGTCCCAAACAAGATGAACCCAAAGAGGCCCACACCAAGACACATAAATAAAAGGCCAAAAGTTAAAGACAAATAGAATCTTAAAAGCAGAAAGAGAAAAGCAGTTAGTTACGTACATAGGAGCTCCCATAAGACTGTCAGCTGATTTCTCAACAGAAACCTTTCAGGCCAGAAGGGACTGGCAGGAAATATTCAAAATGATGAAAAGCAAGGACCTACAAAAATATTGCTCTACCCCCAAAGCTACCATTTAGAATCAAAGGATAGATAAAGAGCTTCTCAGACAAGGAAAAGCTAAAGGAGTTCATCACTACCAAACCAAAATTACAAGAAATGTTAAAGGGACTTCTTTAAGAAGAAGAAAACAAAGATAAAAAATTTGGATAATAAAATGGCAATAACTACATATTTATCAACAATGACTCTCACTGTAAATGGAATAAATGCTCCATTCAAAAGATAGAGTGGTTGAACGGATAAGAAAACAAGACCCTTACATATGCTGCTTATAAGAAACTCACTCCAGATTGAAAGACACACACAGACTGAAAGTAAAAGGATGGGAAAAAATATTTCATGAAACATGGAAACAAACAAACAAAATAGCTGAGGTAGCAATACTTATACCAACAAAATAGACTTTAAGACAAAGGCTATAACAAGAGACAAAGAAGGACCCAGAAATTCCACTTCTGGGTATCTATCCAAAGAAACTCAAAACACTGATTCACAAATACATAAGTATCCTTATGTTCATTGAAGCATTATTTATAATAGACAAGATATGGAAGCAACCTAAGTGTCCATCAATAGAGGAAGGGATAAAGAAGAGGTGGTACATATATACAACAGTATATTACTCAGCCATAAAATGAAAGAAATCTTGACATTTGCAACAATATGTATGGAGCTAGAAAGTATTATGCTAAGTAATGTAAGTCAGACAGACAAAAGCAAATACCATATGATTTCACTTGTATATGAAATCTAAAAACAAAAGAAATGAATAAACAAAACAGATACAAACTCATAGATACAGAGAACATTTTGATGGTTGCCAAATGGGAGAGCTGGGGGGATGGGTGAAAAAGAGGAAGGGATTAAGATGTGCAAATTGCCAGTTATAAAAACAGTCGGGATTTAAAGCACAACAGAGGGAATATAGTCAATAATATTGTAATAACTATGTATGGGATCAGATGGGTACCAAACTTATTAGGGTGCTCATTTCGTAAGTTACACAATGTCTAATTACTATGTTGTACACTTGAAACTAATATAACAATGTATGTCAACTGTAATTGAAAAATAAATTTTTTTTTTAAAATCTAACATTTTATCTATAAATACTTCAATGTAATCTCCTAAAAACAAGGATATTCTATTAAATCACAATTATCATTATCACACCCAAGAAATTTATCTTTGACAAAATCATTTTTGTTATATGCCATCTCCGCTTGTGCCTATCATGTTCTTAATATATATATTTTTTTCAATCCTGGACCCAATGAAAGATCATGCATTGCCACACTGCATTTAATTGCCATGTTCCTTTAACTTTTGCTGTTGCTTTTCGTCACATTGATGTTTTAAGAGTCCACATCAATTGTCTTATGGTATGTCCCATACTCTTGGTTTGTCTGGTTACTGGTTTATGTCTGGTTCAGAGTAATCATTTTTGGCAAGAAAGACTATAGGACGTGCTGTAATAGCCACAGGATCCCATCTGAATATACATAATGTCCATTTTCCCCATTACTAATAGTGATGACTGATCACTTGATTAAGGTAAGGTCTGTCAAATTTTGCCATTGTAAAGGTAGCTTTTGCTCTTTACAATTAATAATCTGCATGGTTACAAAACTATCTTTTCTCCCAACAACTTTCCACACAACGATTTTAGCATATTGATGAATCTGACAACAACCTGAGTTTTTACGTGGGCCCCTCTTTCCTTACAGCTGCTATATTAACTAACTCTGTCCTTCTCAGAATGCCTGCTTAAGTAACATAAAATAAGATTCTTTTGTGAGCCCTATAGTTTTAGTACAACAGATTCCTGAAGTCCTCAGTGTAGAGTTTCCTTTTTTTTCTTTCTAAATCTTTGAACTTGCATCAAATATAGTATTTTACATAGTAGTTGCCTCATTGCTCATCTTCAACACACTCCAATCTATCTACTTGCCTTACTTACTATAAAAAGGAAAAAAAAAGTCATCCAAACACAAGCAGAACTAAACTAAGCCCATCAAACTTGAGCCCATCTGTCTCACTGGTTAATAAAGAAAATTCTCTTTGCTTCACAAAATTGTGGACAATCTGTCAATCAAACTCTTTTGCTTGTCTCCTGAAAGATTTGTACCAGGTTGTCTGTCATCTCTCCAGCATTCTGTATTTGCTGTGGACCTTACTTTATCAGCTCTAATGAAGCAAGCTACACAGGAAGGTGAGATAAGGTTTCTATCAAAATCTTAATTCCCAAATCAGAAGTCAAGAGGGCAATCCTAGAAAGAGCACAGCCATCTGTAGACACCTAGAAAAAACTTTGCTAAGACAGATAATTGCGATAGTGGAACTTTCTGAGACAGTAACTATGACCAAGACTCAAATGTTACTCATAAAAACCAAAACTGATCTTTCTATTATGAAAAATAGAAAGGCAATTTAAATAAGGACACCTATATTTCCTCTTACATTTTTTTCTCTGTGAAAAACCTCGAAGACTTTTAAACTAAGTGATCTAGGAATAAACACCATGCATGAATCCCTCCAATAATGAACATAATATGCTCCAATGACATTATTTCTTCTCAGGAACTTTAATGTCAAAGATTAAAATCAAATGAAAAGTTTGACTTAAATGATGCATTCTTCCATATGGAAGCCTAAATGGCCCACAGAAACCACAATGAGCAAGAAATTCTAGTTTCAACTTTGTCACTGTGATCAGTTTTTTTATCTATGCAAAAACAGATTAGACTTAATGAGTTCTAAAGATTTTATATTCACAGTAATTTATCTATGAACCTGAATATATGTGACTGAGATATAAAAACTTAAGTAGATACCAAAATAACTTCTTCCCCCAAAGATTTAACCAGAGTGACAAGATTTTGAAAGGCACCAAAAATACTTAAGTAATCAAGATAGTTAAAAGTTTAGTGCAATATTTTAAAGAACAAAAATTAATGCAAAAATCAATGATGAACAAAATATAAATTTTAAACAAAGATGGGTGATTGCTGTTTGTTTTGACCCTACATTATTGTACAACAGGAACCACCATTTCCAATCAGCTCGCAACTGCCATAGCTCCCAGTCCATGAAGCCGCTGCCTGCCCAAGTTTATAGGTGTTGACAATGGAGTCCAAGAGAGTGGGCAATGTGCTTTACATACAGTCATATTTTTCATTACAAAGTTTTAACTTTTTCCACTTGATACAAAATATGGGGGATACTTTGATAAGTGTATATAAGGGCACACTTTTTTAATATTTTTGCCTCAGGCTATAATATGGCTCAGCAGGGCACTGGATTTAATTTAAGGATTCATTCTTTTCATGGGTAAAGCACCAAAATGATGAAAGCTAAATGCCTCTCCTCCAGGAGTTGTCAGTCTCACAGAAATAAAAAGTCAGTTTTACAAACAAGTCAAGTGAAATACAAAGTACCATAGAGAGAAAACCAAAATCCTGGAATACAAGGAGATCAGAGCTTCTTCCTCTGTTAGGGAAAATAAGGATTAGGAAAAGACCCCTGGAAGTGGTATAGGGTGCCAGATTTAGCAAACAAAAATACAAACATTGCATGAGATATATTTATGCTTAAAAGTATATGTTGTTTTATCTGAAATTGAAATTGAACGAGGCATACTGTATTTTATTTGGCAATCTTAAAGTGGTAGGTAACATGTAAGTTCTATGTTAAAATATGGATCTAAATTTAAAAAAATTTATTTTACTATTTTGAAGCTACAACTCAACAAATAGGAAGCATTCTGACACAAGACACTGAACTGAATTCAAATATAATTGTGGCACCAACTAGCTGGATAATACTGGATATTTCTGTGAACTTCCAGTTCTCCACTCAGTATAATGATATTATTCGCCCTATATTTCATGCAGAGTTGGTAGGCTCAGAAAAACCTGACATTTCTAAAAATGCCTCATAAGGTATAAATATTAGTGAAATAAGAATTTAAGATAAAGTACTGGTCTATTGTGGAAGCTCCCATCTATATAGCTGATCTAATAGGTGGTAACCCCACAATTCCTCCATGGAACAGCACTTGGTCCAAGGACCACGGCATTTGTGAATAAGAAGAAATTTCACTGAAAAATATCAAGGACTAGCTTGATACACAAAGCTTTATTTCTTGAACACAAAGCTTTATTCAAAGTCAAAATCATCCTCTGATAAAGGGTAAAAATTCATGAGAACACTCATTTCCACTGCTGTCAGGACTGTCTACAGAGGATTAATTATTGTGCAAAAATGTGTTTTAAAACTGTTTTAAAAGAAATCCAACATGCTCAAACAGCTTTGAGAGTGATATCCATATGCCAATAATTGTCCAGGGCACAGTCAACTTGTTAAATTTCCTTCTTGTGGTCTGTGCTTCCTTCCTCAGGCTGTGTAGGAACTCTCACATATCCCAAAGGCCCACTAGTCAAATCTTCTAATGGGACATCAGGGAAACAACAGGATAACACCATGAACAAGTGATTTACTCTACTCTGTTCTACCTTCCAGCAAACAACAGAAATGTGGACACTGGTATGGAAGGCAAGATTAATAACTTCAAAATGGAAGGATGTGAGAGACAAGAGAAAGGGAAATGCAGAAATAGAGAGATGGGTCAATTCAAGAGAGGAAAGAAGAAGGAAATGGTGTGGAAAGGATTATAGATCATCTCAAAGATGAAATGAGAGAGCTGGGGGTGGGGGGGGAAGGAGATATGAAAAAAAGAGGCCAACGGATGATGAGAAAGGAGATGAATAAAAGGGGTGAAAAGAGGAAACATGGAGATTTACCCAATTATTACCCCTGGGCAGACCAACCAACACCAGACAGAACCGAAAACCTCCGAGACTGCTCTAAAAGCAAGAAGCCAAAGACTAGAGTCAAGGAACTGGGGATTTCCATAAATTTAAGCAATAGGTCAGAGATAAACATGAAGTTAGGCCTCCTTTCAGTCTTAAAAACAAAATCAAAACAAACAAACACTTAAATTTGCCATTTCTCTCTAGAAGCCAGTAAATTAATAAAACTAATATTCATGGTAAACTGACTGAATAATTTTGCAACAATGTAGGAAAATAAATTATACATACACACATTCAAATATATATACACATTTTAAAATTGTCTTCAAGTGAAGTTTCTCAGACTAAAAACATCAAGATACTTTACAAAAGCATGTTTTTACAGTTGTTTGTCATTTCCAATTAAAAACAGATACATATTTTAGTCCTGGCCTCTAGAATTAACCCCCAAGTAGACTGCCCTCTCTTGAGTTTAAACAATGAAGCAAATCCTGATTAGTAGATCCCAGAAATGCTCAGTAAGAATTGATCTTGATTTCTGACGAAACTACAAGTGTGCCTTCCTCACTTCCCTACTTCCCAGTCTATAAACTGATTATTTGTAAATACACATCTAACATACCATAAAGTTCAGATATAAATTACTCCCAGAATAAATTCTGATTTATAATAAAATTTTAAAAAAAACTTCATAAAGGATTCCATCTTGCAATGTATACTTTGTATTCTCAAGTTATTTTCAAATGTAATTATCTTTCATTCTCTGCTTTTTGTTTTTTAAATTCAATGTATAGCATATTAAATTTACTGATTCTTAAATTCTTCCTGGAATGCTAGAGGATCATAAATAAAGAGATTACCTTTTGCCAAAAAAGGAGTACTGAATAAAATAATTTTAATTTAATAGAAGCAAATTATATATAGTTCAGATTAGCTGCATACAGACTTATCCAGCATAAACTATTGAAACTTAGTGTGAATGTTTGCTAAGACCCTAATAAGGGATTTTATTTTTTGCTTCTCATGACTTTTGTTATAATAACATTATGTTACGCTATTGTTATTCATTTATAAGTCTCTTTCTCCTTATTGATACCTATGAGCAACTTAAGACACCACATTACAGGCATATGCCATTCAATTGAGCTCCACTTTACTGTGCTTCGCAGACACTGCGTTTTTTACAAATTGAAGGTTGGTGGCAACTCTGTGTTGAGCAAGGCTACTGGCACCACTTTTCCAACAGCATTTGCTCTCTTCACGTGGCTCTCACATTTTGTAATTCTCACAATGTTCCCAAGTTTTTCATTATTACATTTGTTGTGGTGATCTGCAATCAGTGGTCTTTGATGTAACTATTGTAATTCTTTCGGGGCGCCACAAACCATACCCACATAAGATGGCAAATTTAATTAAATGTTTCTCTCTCCCTTTCCTTGGACCTCCCGATTCCCTTAGACACAATGATATTGAAATTAGGCCAATTAATAACCCTACAATGATGTCTAAGTATTCAAGTAAAAGAAAGAGTCACATACCTCTCACTTTAAATCAAAAGCTATAAATGAGTAAGCTGAGTGAGGAAGGCATGTCAAAAGCCAAGATAAGCTGAAAGGCCGCTTGCACCAAACAGCAAAGTTGTGAATACAAAGATAAAGTTCTTGAGTGAAATTAAAAGTGCTACTCCAGTGAACACATGAATAACAAAAAAACAAAACAGCCTTATTCCTGACAGGAAGAAAGTTTTAGTGGTATGGATATATCAAACCAGCCACAACATTCCCTTAAGCCAAAGCCTCATCCAGAGCAAGGACCTAACTCTATTCGAGTCTATGAAGGCTGAGAAAGGTGAGGAAGCTGCAGAAGAATTTTGAAGCTAGAAAAGATTGGTTCATGATGTTAAAAAAAAAAAAGCACTCATCTCCAAAACATAGAAGTTCAAGGTGAAGCAGCAAGTGCTGATGTAGAAGCTGCAGCAGGTTATCCAGAAGATCTAGCTAAGATAATGAATGAAGGTGGCTACACTAAACAACAGATTTTCAATGTAGACAAACAGCCTTATTTTGGAAGAAGAGTCGATTTAGGACTTTTATAGCTAGAATAGAGAGAGGTGGTCAATGCCTGGCTTCCAAGCTTCAAAGGAGAGGCTGACTCACTTGTTAGGAGTTAATGCAGCTGGTGACTTCAAGGTGAAGCCAATGCTCATTTACCTTCTGAAAATCCTAGGGCGCTTAAGAATGATGCTAAAACTACTCTGCCAGTGCACTACACAAGAAACAACAACACCTGGATGACAGCACATCTGTTTACCACATGGACTTGTTGTAAACAGATGGACTTGTTGCTCACCGCCATCTCTTTTGCATACCTCAGCCCTATTCTCCAAATTATTTGTTGGCTTCTAGTAATAAATCTCTCTTCCCCTTTATATCAGTACTTACCGTAGATAGTTCCCAAACATTGGGCTTTTGCTGTGGGACCCATTTATAATTTCTGACTCATGCTTCATACAAATATCTCAAATCTTATCTGAGAATCCATTACTGTACTAAACTTTGTCTATATTTGGTTGATCATATTCATGGAAGTGAATCATAGCCCCAGATTTAAGTGTAGGGACTACTTCCCTACCTCCCTTTAATAAAATGAGGAACAAGTCAACCCCTGACTCTCAAGAACTCAACCCTTTGTGCGTGATTCCCTCCAACCCACAACTGAGGAAGGCCAAAAAACTAGATAGGACAGAAAGATGAGAGACCAGTACCAATAAGCTATATCACACCAAACCTCAGATCTCCCCCTACACATGAAACATAGTGGCCATTCTGCCACAGATTCAGATCTGAAAAGTTTTAATTCTAAAATGTAATGCTTAGGTTGTGCTCACATGTAAAACCAGTTTGATCATACCACCTCAACTGGATATTAATCAGACTAAACTAGTCAGGCTAATCAGGAAAAAAAAAGATACACATTAACAATATGAGTAATTAAAGAGATATTGAATATTTTAAACCCACTATTGAGAGCTTACTACTCAGAAAAAAAGATTCCTTTCAAAATATTACTGCTCATTGATGATATACCTGGTCACCTAAGACTCTGATGGAGATGTACAATGAGATTAATGTTTTCATGCCTGCTAACACAACATCCATTCTGCCGCCCATGAATAGAGGAGTAACATGACTTTCAAGTCTTATTATTTAGAAAAGGCATTTCATAAGGCTATAGTTCCATAGATAGTGATTCCTCTGATGGATCTGGGCAAAGAAAATTGAAAACCTTCTTGAAAGAATTTGCCATTCTAGATGCCAGTAAGAACATTCATGATGCATAGGAAGAGGTCAAAATATCAACATTAACAGGAGTTTGGAAGAAGTTGATTCCAATCCTCATGGATGACACTGAGGAGCTCAAGAGTTCAGTGGAGGAAGTAACTATAGATGTGGTGGAAATAGCAAGAGAATTAGAATTAGAAATGGAACCTGAAGATGTGACTGAATTGCTGTAATCTCATGATAAAAATTAATGGATAAGAATTTGTTTCCTATATATGAGCAAATAAAGTGGCTTCTGGATATGGAATCTACTCTTGGGGACATTGCTATGAACACTGCTGAAATGACAACAAAGAATTTAGAATATTATATAAACTTAGTTGATAAAGCAATGACAGGGTTTGAGAGGACTGACTCCAATTTTTGAAAGAAGTTCTACAGTGGGTAAAATTCTATCAAACAGCACTGCATTCTACAGAGAAATCGTTCATGAAAGGAACAATCAATACAGCAAACTTCACTGTTGGCTTATTTTGAGAAATTCCCACTGCCGCCCCAACCTTCAGCAACCACCCCCCTGATCAGTCAGCAGCCATCAACATCAAGGTAAGACCCTTCACCAGCAAAGAGATTATGGCTCACTGAAGACTCCAATGATGGTTAGCATTTTTTAACAATAAAGCATTTTTTAATTAAGGTATGTACATTGTTTAGAAATAATGCTATTGCAAACTTAAGATTTCAATATAGTGTAAATATAACTTTTATATGTCCTGGAAACAAAAAACTTGTGTGACTCTCTTTAGTGCAATATTCACTTTATTACAGTGTTCTGGAACTGAACCAGAAATATCTCCAAGGTGTGCCTGTATTTACTCGTATTTACTTTTTTGTGCCTAGAATACGAGTATATTAGGTGATATCTGTATATCTAAATATATATAGATATACAGATATCACCTAATATATATGTGTGAGTTCATAAAACTAATGAAAGAACAGAGCCCTCTATGGAATATAAAATGTAAATATATTCAACCCAGGAATAAAATCTTGTACTTGGTATAAATAAATAATTTCTTGAGATATGTGCATTAATGTGGTTCTAGTTACAAAATCCTACTAATGTAGCCTAGATACATTATATTGAAATACAAAAAAAAGCATATTTGTCTTTTTCACAAGTTGGAGATTTAAAAATATCTGGAGTAATTTCAAACTTGCTAATATTTTAGCATGCTAGTCTGAATCAACACCTATTGCTTATTTTTCCTTACTTAGAGAAATTATAAATGTGGTGTTATAAAACACTTGCTATCAACAAGTTTTCATAAAAACAAGTTTTATGAATCATTTTATGGTTGTATCTAAAATGGATGTTTTTCAAAAAATTACTTCTAACTTTATATATCAAATAAAAAACAGACACAAAAAATAATAGCAGCAATTATACTCCTTCTCTAATCAGTTCCAAGGAAAATAATTTGATTCTAATGCAGATAGTCAGATCTTTTGCCTGACAATCAGACATTTAAAAAATAAAAAATAAAAGTAAAGTAGAGGGGAACAGTATAATTAGTAATACAAAAGCGTAAACAACAATCTTTTAAAATTAAATTACATAATTTTATTTTAATCATTCTTGAAATGATCTATATCATTCAAATTTTTAAAAATGAGTTTCAAAAAATCTATTTTATATAATGAATTGAAACATAAGAGTTGTATCTAGCTGTTAGATAGGCAAATACCCACCATTTGATAAAATGCATCATATAGTATTCGATTTTTCACTTCATGCACTCCTATGAAAGACACTGAAGAAGCTGGGGGGAAAAGGAGTAAGCTAGGAACAACATAAAAACGTGAGATGATTAAGGAAAATTTTTTAAATAAATAAATGAAAGGGGAAGGGTTTTTCCTCAAAAGACTTTTCCATTCCAATCATTCATTTTGTGGTGCAACATAATTCATTAAAATGCATTATGTCAATAAATATTCTAAAATTCTAAATCACTACTAAAGTATGTTTTATATAGATCTAGTCACAGAAATATGCTATGGTATCTCTTATAGGAAGGTTCAGTTTTTAAGAGAAAATGCAACAAAACCCAATTCAATACTATTTTTATTTTAAAAGATCATGTTTGCTGTGTTATCTGAAAGCTCAAGAACCAGTGAATTCATCTCTGATTTTTCTTAAAAACAAAAAACAATAAAACTAAAAGGTGTAGATCAATTATTAGTTTCACTACACAATATATTAATATAAACTAAATTACCTAATAACACTATTTCAGAAGAGCCATATTTTAATAGGCTAGGCTACTTAAGAAAAAGAAAAGATTTTTAAAACCATGAAAGCCAATAAGTTGCACTTATTAGGAATCAAGAACAAAAAGAGTAGTTCAGTTTAGCTTTTCAAATGTTCAATAGTAAGTAAAATGAATGCACCAATTACTTCTGTAAGCCACTCTTCACCCCTAATTACCCAGACAAAGGTAAGTTTCCATTAACACTTGTTGCCATTTTGTTTCATTTAATATATCTGCTTTAAAAATAAAAAGAAAAGAAGAAAGGGGGGGAAAGTTTAGGAAAAGCAAGAAGTAGATTATAAAAATTAAGCTTTACATACTATTACTTGCTGTTGATATTCTAGAAAACACAATCAAATGTATGAAGGAAATAAAATGCAAAATCTTGGAGGGGAAATTTATCCTTATTTTCAGATGATGTGACTGTCTCCCTCTAAGGTCCAAGAGAATCAACTCCAAGACTATTAGAAACTATATGGACTCAGAAAGATGGTCAATTACAAAATTTATATTCAAAATATATGTAACATGTACAAAAAGTACACAATCTTTTATCAGTAATAACCAGTTAAAAAACACTGAAATGATACCATGATAAAATTACTGAATACATACAACTAAATTTAATATGAAATCTACAGAACCTATAGTAAGAAAACCTGCCTTAAGCAAATAGAAAGTTCTGTGTCTTATAATATGTAAAGATACCAAATAAAACTGTAACTATAAAACAATCCCAACCAACTTCCAGTGTGTGTGTATATGTGTTTCCTTGGGATGGGCAGATTATTCAAATATTAGTAGAGAGATTGGAGGAAAAAATACCAGAGCTAGGGACTATTCCAAGGTGACATACAGACCAAGGGTTAAAGATCTTAAAATCAATTCAATCCAAAATTTGAATTCTAGAGAGTCAGGAAAAAAGTCACTGATTGTGTAGTAAAGTGGGATGTCTCAGCTCCAGTCTGACTTAAAGCAAACTAAGCTCAGGGGGGAGAGTAACATAATCAACCATGGCATATTCAGTTTAGAGAATTCAAGACACAGCCTCTGAGAGCTAAAACAAGAAAAGAAAGCCTTGATAACTGTGCTCAGTTTTTCTCTTGTGTGTGGAAGATACTGGGAGAGGCAAATATAGCTATGGGGACTTTCAAAGGCCCAAGAATAAAAGGAACCGAGACAACAGGGAGGCCCCTAGCAAATAATTGGTGGTATTTCCATTGGTAACCCCATCTTTTAAATTTATAAAGGTCTCAGAGAATAAAGAGCAGAATGGACTTGGCCTAATATCACAGACAATTACTCTGAATAGAGAAATCTCCAGAATATCAAGTTGTAGGTATATCCTCATATCCCTCACAAGTCAAAGCCAGACAAACTCAATTCTCCCACCCACTTCTTCTTGATTTAAAACATTATGCAATTTGATTTGAATAATTACTAAAGTAAAAGGAAGACACCCTTTTGGATTTGTAAAAATCTGGTGATGTATGATACATCCTGCAAAGCATATGTAAAGATATATTGAAAAGTGTATAGACATTTCCTAAGGGGTGAAATTAACTCAAATGTTTCATTTTCTACCATATTTTCTTAACTAAATCCATAATGTCTTTTTAAGTTAAAAATCCTAAATACTACATGAAGATATAAAAGTTAATATAGCAATGTTAAATCAACTTAGATCCCAAGATCGTTTTCTCATTAGGATAGTAAACATTTACACCTTTTTCCTATATAAAAGGAAACAAGAATGCAGTAAGAATTTTAGTTAAATAGTATATCCCTGTTAGTCACTGAAAAAAATATTAGAAAACCTAAATCTCAACAGGCTACTTTAATTTGTCAAATATCTAAATATAAAAGGGTCAACCAGGGACTTGGGGTGCCTATTTCTACTCATTATGGTGATCAGGTTTTACAAAATCCAGATCCGAAAATCCATGATGAGACACAGTGAAAGGATATATATTAATATAAGTTGGTTGCTATAATCTCTTCTCTTCAGTACCAAAGGCCTTTAACAGAGTGAGTGTACTATAATACAAAGATTAGATTTATATATCCTAGAAAATGGGTTACATGCTGATGAACAGCACTAAATTGATATA
This sequence comes from Rhinolophus sinicus, assembly GCF_057876585.1. Lineage (NCBI taxonomy): Eukaryota > Metazoa > Chordata > Mammalia > Chiroptera > Rhinolophidae > Rhinolophus > Rhinolophus sinicus. The sequence goes on from NC_142503.1 coordinate 72,913,554, forward strand.
ATGGCTCTTAGTGGTTATAAATGTAGCTTTTCCCTACTTTAATTGGCCATGACTAGACTGACCTTTTCTCTATAATTGTAACTACAGTACAGTAATTAGACAAACCACTACTTGCTTCTGAAATAAAGAGTAGAAGAAAGCTTTCAGTCACTAGCTCTGAGAATGAAGAGTAAAATTGGGGGAAAAGTGAGCCACCACTAAGAAAAATAGTTTTCCACAAATTATGTTCTATTATACGTTTAGTTTAAAATCCAAACTAAAGAGAAAAATCCCAGAGGAAAGCCCTTTTCATATACTTAGAGTCAGTTTCCCTACCTGAGGACAAAAGCCAGTCCTAAAACCAAATTTGAAAGAAAAAAAAGAAGAAGAATTAATATGTTATCTGGGACAGTTGGGGGAGGGTAGGAGCGAAGAGAACGTTTACTAACAAGGATGTAAAAATAATGATAAAGTCCCTAATTGCGGTCCGGGCAGGCATGCCTTCCTTGGGCTGGCATAATTCCACAGGGAGGTAAGGGTCTCGACAGGGGCCTTGGGGAAAAGGCAGCTGCCAGGCATCACAGAGGACTCATGGCTGAGGCTGTGGACAGAGCCATTCCCCTTACCTGAGCGTAACCACCCTTCTTTCTACCCTGTTTCTGGGCCTCAGGGGAAGGTCAGCCAGCCCAAGACTTTAAGCGTCCACAGTGGAAAACACTAGGTCTCTGGAGGAAAGGTGGGAGAAAGAGATTGCTTTTTCAGCAGCAACAGCATTAAGTGACCACCTATGAGAAAGACCCTGGGAAAAGAATCATGGCACGTTGAAAGAAAAACCAATACGAACTCAACCAGTAGGTCAGTTCTTGTCACAAGTTGCTACCCATTAGCATCCCACAGCCTCTGCAGAGGTTAGACTCTACCCCACCAGTTGCCATAGTTGGCAAGCAGTCACACCACTGGTCAATGAATGATAAATCAGCGAGGACCCAGGATTATGTTCTCATTAGGACAGTAAAAGCTTTCTCATTTTTCCTATATGTAAAAAGAAATATAGCTGCAATAGGAATTTTAACTAACAGTGTATTTCTGCTAGTCACTGAAAATAAGTTAGAAAATCTAAGTGAGAGCCAGGGACCATTTTTCATCAGCCAGAGCAGGGGTGTCCAAACTGCGGCCCGCGGGCCAACGGCGGTCCGCAATCCATTGTTAGTTGGCCCACAGCAAACTCCAAAAATATATTTAGTTTACTTAAATAAACCAGGTGAGGCAATACGTACTTCACCTCGAGTGAGTGGCCCGACTATTTGTGTATTTTACCGCATATGACCCTTGGTGAAAAACGTTGAAAAAAGTTTGGACACCCCTGAGCTAGAGCAATGAAATTTGGTATATAAAAGGCAGTCTAAGGAAGTCATTGCACAACATGTGAAATTCCAGGTTATATAAAGTATAATGTACAATAATTAAAAACTATCCACACATGCAAATAGGAAACCATTAATTTCCCCAATTACAGGAAAAACAAACAAGGTTTCAGAGTGCTCAGCAGAATTAAAAGCAGTGAACAGAAATGCTGAAAAGTGGCAAAAGTATTATACAATTATGCAGAAATCCTCTGACTATGTCAGAGGCATGTACTGCTAAAGTACTATTAACTCCGCGAAGGCAGGGAACACTAACGTCCGCTCACTGTCCCATCTCAAATCCCTGGTCATGCTGGGTGCTTAATAAACATCTGCTAAATGAATAAGTGAAGAATAAGTGACATCATACTCAGTAATGTTCTCTCACATATTCTTGGATCACACAGGTAGCTACTCATAACGTCTATCAGACACAAAATAGAGACAGGAATAATGAATGCTTCTTTGAAGAGTTCACTTGGGGTAGAAAATTGTATTCTACCTCTGTGACATTTGGCAACTTAATCTCTTGTGCCTTGATTCCTGCATTTGAAAAATGGGAATCATAATAGTATCTACCTCACAGGGTTGTTTGGAATTTAATATATGCAAAAACACTTAGGACAGTGACTAGCAGAGGCAATGCTATGTAACTGTTAGTGGTTTCTGCTGTTATTCTGTAACGATATGCAGGGAGGTTTTTTAAAATACTATGGCTATTCACTGGTCTCATCAGCACCCTCCCCTCTACACTACCCCGGGGCAGAGACCATTTCTTATTCAACTATACATTACCTGTACTAAGTGCAGTACCTGGCACATAATAAATTAATTTTAAAAAGGAATAGAAATTATATTGAATCAAACGCTAATATTGCAATGCTCCCATCCAGATCAGGAAAAAAGTCATCTATGCCTGTTACAATTCAGAGCATGGGTTTCCTACATAATAATACAAATGTGACAAGCATTTTCCTCTAACATTTGCTAATATCTAATTAAGAGACAGTAATAATAAAAGAGCTTAAAATGCTTCATTTTTGCCATGGCCCATCACAGAGTCAATCTCTATTCCTTTATATTCTTCTTTACCATTTATTCATCATTCAAAAATTAAATTCTCAATCCTTTAAATGTATTATCGTGACATCAACGGCAAGGAAAACAGATACGAAGGTTCAACTGACAAGCAAATACTGGGAAATGAGCTAAGATGTCAACAATGCAGGACATTAAAACATTTTTAAAAATCTGTACAGAAAATAACATTACAAGCACACTTGTACACAAAATAATGTGTTAGAACTCTAAGAAAGAGTGGATTTGTTTTATTTACACATTTAAAATTTTCTACCTAACTGCCATAACTTACCCTGAAATATGTTTCCCTTTGGTTTCAGAAAAGTGAAGACTCCATTGATACCTTGAGACAACATCCTGGATCATCTAAAACTTGGCAAACACAAAACATTTTTCCAGAGTCTCCCTCCTAACATTTGTAAGCAGTACATCATAGGTAAGAATGAGCTTTCCCCTGAGCACCCGGAAATACTCGTAAGATTATCCTCTAAATTAAACTACAAAATGTATCAAAAATGAAACAAATGAGCAAAGATAATAGTCAAAATAGCTCCCAAAAATCAAATGCTTACTGACTGATAGTAATAATAATTCTATTATAGGTGGCATGTACTGAGTCGTTAACTATGTGCCAGAAGCTGTTCTAAGTAGTATTTTATATGATAATCACATTTAAATCACACGAAAACTTTATGAAGTAAGTATTAGAAGGTAAATGGGGTCAAATATATGGTGATGGAAGGAGAACTGACTCTGGGTGGTGAACACACAATGGGATTTATAGATGATGTATTACAGAATTGTACACCTGAAACCTATGTAACTTTATTAACCATTGTCACCTCAATAAACTTTAATTTAAATAAAGAAAATAAAGTAAGACAGAGGAAGGTTAAGTAACTTGACCAATGACAAAGAGGAGGAAGTGGCAGAGCCAGGATTCAAATCAAAATTCTTCAGAGCTTGTGTTCATAATAATTATATGCTATACTGTCTCTTACTGGAAATATATTTGTGCCTAAATAATGTATTCCAAGTATTTTTTTTTCAGTTATTAAACCTTAAAGTCATTTTTAAATGCTCCAAAATAGTTGAGGATAGCACCCGGAGTTGGCGTAGGTATGGACAGACAGACACTTTTTTGCAGGGATACAGACATATATTGATATAATCTTCCCTATTAAGAAGTAAGATGTATGAAAATTTTAGATATGTATACCCTTAGACACAGAAATTCCATTTCAAGAATTTAACCCTAAGTAGACAAAAATAAAAGTATACAAAGAAATAGGTATAGGAATATTCATCTCACAGTTATTTATAGGAGTAAAAACTGGAAATAGTTAAAATGTCTATCAATGAGAGATTGCTTAAATACAATGTGCTAAAACCCTACTAAAAATCCATGAAAAATGGTGACATAGATCTATATTTATTAAAACAAAAATAAATCCGTAATCTATTGTTGACTTACAGGAGCAGACTGCAAAATAGCACACACCATGTAATTCCAAAAAGAAGTAAGGAGGAGTACACATAGTGTGTATGTGCATATCTGAGAAGATGTTCACCAAAATGTAAACAGTGGAAATATACGTATAGCAGGATTTTAGGTAGTCTCAATCTTTTTAAAAAATGTTTACTAAAAACCTACTTATGTTTGTATTGTTGCTTTGCCATTCAAAGGGGCATAAAAAAAATACAACAGGTTACAACCCAGAGATATTCCAGTCCTTTATAGGCCATGAAAGAAAACAAGTGTTGGTGGCAAATAAGTGGCCAGTAAAGAAAGGTGAGGCAGATGCTCAGCAAAGTCTAAGAATCAAGGGCAAGTAGCACTCAGGCTCCGCCTTCACCACTAGCATGCAGTGAGCCTGGACGAGTCACAGATGCTCTCTGAGCCTCAGCTTCAAAACTGCAAAATAAAAGAGTTACATGGGGTGTTCTCAGATGTTTTTTTTTCAGTTCTAAGGGTCTGTCGTTAAAATTCTCAGAAAGAGCAGGTAGGAATGTGACAGACATCTCAGTTCCTTGCTAGTCACAAAGGAATTATTCTTCACCTTATTAGTTCACATGTTAATCAGTTTGTTCAAGATACGAAATACCAAAGCCCAGGAAATGAGAACAACAACGAAAATCCACAAATACCCTCAGGCACTTGTTACTGGAAATATGATTATTCCTGAATAGGTAGTATACTAACCGAAGGAAAGAGCCCGTGGAGACCCATCACCATCCCAATAAAAGCTCATCTCCAAACAGTTGACAGTTCTCTTATAATACTTCACTTTTATACAGATTTTTCTTAAAAAATACATATGATCCATTTGACATAGTGGTATTTACATCTCTACTGACAGAAATCTAAGGAAAAGAGTCAAGTGAGACTTCGATGTTGCATTCCACTGTTATTCAGATACATCAATAATCAAATCTGGAGAGCAGCCAATAAAAATACAATAAACATCATTAGCATTTTAACAAACCTGCAAGCCACAGAGCTGGAAAACCAGAGGAGACAGAGCAAAGGGAAATTAGCATGAGCAGCGTCTTCCCTCTAGTGGTTTGCCCTTTGGCAGTCCACTGTGTCCTCCTCGCTCCATTCCCACAAAACACACTCCAGAGAGACTTCTCTGTATTTTAAAACCTCTCATAGGCCTGCCAGAGCACTAAGGTTAAGGGGATGTGTTGTAGTCTTTTTTTTTTTTTTTAAACAGAACAAATAGCCTGATTCTAGAGATACTTTAAGAAAGTGCTGATCTTGTAGTTATAGGAAACACTGTGTCAGATAGAGTGTGATTTAGTATGTTAACTAAAATGGACCCGGATGACAGATGAAGGAAAAGGTGATAAGAAGATAAAAAAGAACTATATGCTACAGATGAAGACCCAGGAGCTTACAGAAAGCTGAATTAGATGTCCTTTGAAACTACTTCCAAGTCAGACCCTATGATTCTTGGACTATATTGACCAATTGGACTATTACCCAAAGTAAACTGTTAATTTTCCTTCATTTTCAGTCCTTACACTTTCTCAACTGAACTAGAAATTAGAAATTAAAAACCCTGCTTCCTAGAATATTTTGAATCTCATTTAATTTCCTCTTCTTCCATCATGCATGTGCATAAGTGTGTGCGTAGATAATGTTAAAGTATATTTTGAAACATGTACCTCAATTAAAATATGTTGGGATGAAAACTGCAAGAAAAAAAACACTTCACAAAGGTCAAGTAGCTATTTATTAAGGGATCACTGACTTTGAAAAAAAAATCTCTGCTTATGAGTCTGGATACACTTGTCCATTTAATCTGAAAACAAAGGTGCGTATGAAAATATATAATAATGAGTACAATCTAATAGTCTGATTTTCTTCAGATAATTGTGAATGTTTTAGTGTTACTATACAATGAGCAATAAGTAACCTTCAAGAATCTCCTAGTGTCTTTAAAAAGTTTGATTTAAGACAGTCACTGTCAATTTTCAGGAAACCATGTGGCTACGGTGGTGATAAAGCATCGATGATGGATGGTACCACCCAAGCCACCATCCTAATAATGAGCTAATGATTCATGCTCAAGGTGCTTTTGAAACATGATTAAGCCTCCAAACATTTCAGTAAGGTAGGCTCTCATTACCCCAATCTTATGTAGGAGAACTTAGGTAAGTTTACCAAGGTTATGTAGTCAATGACTCAGTGATAAAAGTTTGGAACACATACACACACACACACACACACACACACACACACACACACACACACAGCCCTATTCATTAGTATTACAGAAAAGACTTTCAGGTTAATTTATTCCACTGCTCTGAGTCTCACTGACCTTCTCTGGTGGCCACTGGCAAGTGTTTGCCAAAATGTCACGGACCAAGAAACTCCTTACAATGCTATGTATTATATAATGAATATGTCAAGAATCAGACGAAAATGTCATCGGTAACACTGACAACAATAACATAAAATATTCTACTGATTTAAGGAATGGAAGAAGATCCAAGTTAAAAGGGAAAAAATTATCTGAGAAAATGTCATCAGTGACTACATCAACAAAAAAGTAAAATAAACCACCACTTTAAGTAAGCGAAGAAGACAAATTAAAGGGGAAAACATTATCTGAGAATCAAATGCTCTCTAGTGGATAAGAAAGGAGATGAAAGTCTCCTTTACAAAGACTTGTGGGAAAACTACATCCTGTTTAGAGATTGTCCTGTCTCTGGGGGAAGAGGAGTGGGGAGACAGATAACACGTCTAAGCACCTGTGAAAACTCTTCAGATTTGAAGCCCAAAGTCACTTGTTTTCTTATTTGCATGTCAAAATGAATGACATAATTTGTGAATGTCAAAAGTAGACACAGCAAATTAAACAGAAATTGAACAAAAATTTCCTCCTTGTTGCCTTAAAATAGAAAGTCTCCAGTTGTAATCTCCACTTTGAAGTCTTTGGAGATAATCTTCACTTGAAATTTAAAAGAAAGATGTGATTTCACTGAGAAAATTACTTTTATACTAAGATTTGGGATATCTGTTTAAAATGGACATAGATTATAAATGTGATTATTGAAATCAATGATTCCAGTTCATGACTGATGATGAGAGTATATTTTTTTCTATGTTCTGGAATTTTTATCTGTATATGATATGAATTTTTGTCTGACTGGCACTTTTAAATAATAGCTTTCATAGAACTTTCAAAATAACATGTGTACACTTTTGATTACCTGCCTGAGGACAAACTGATTTGAAAATTAACCACAGTCCTTGTTTAATCCTTTCCACGAAAACTCTTACAGGACACCAGCCTCCCAACAATAAAGTGAATGCAATGCTAATATGATGTGAACAAAACATAAAGAGGTACACATTAGGATGTCCTGCTACCATGGGTTATATCATGCTCTCCCCCCTATGTACTCCCAAGCTCATCAGTGTGGATCACCACAAATGACAAATACTTTACCAAATGCAATGTATGCATAAAGAACCTATTTAGAGGACTGAAACGCAGTATACAATTAACAGTTGACAAGTAGTAAAGATAAATGTAACCATGCAAATTAAACATTAGGTAACTAGTGTGAGTTGGGAAAAAGTCACAAGGAAAGTATAAGTGCATGTTATAAGCAACAGGAGCATAGCATTGTAAAGTTATTGCGACCTTGTCCCTTTTTAAACAGCTACATTTTCAGAATAAGAGATGACCATCAAATGGCAGCAATGTCTGTACGGGGTCTAAATGTCTGTCAGGGCCTGCTGGGTGATTCTTTACTCCCCCTCTAACAAGCTTCACTGTTACATCCCACTTGGAGATGGATGGCTGCCAAGGGCCATCACCCACCCCCACAAAAAAATGCCCCCCTATACCATAATTATGTCTCAGTATTAAGAATAAACCTGTGCGAAAAAATCTTGGAAACACAAAGATGATGGACATCTATTTAAAGACATAAATTACTAAACATTTCTAATTCTAGTAAGACCACAATACCCAAAATATTAACGGTATGGTAAGTAATATATATTTCTTCAAAGACAGTTATGCTATAAATATGTATAAATATGCAGAAAAAAATGTTACAGAAAATGCTTTTCTTCAAATTCATTGCTAAATTTAATGAAGAAAACTAGGGCACTGTCTTGACATATGTTGTCATCCCCTTGCCAAATAAATCGCTGCTAAAAAGATGCCATGTTTCTCCAGGGTTTTTTTCCCGGTCTTCTTCATTCAGTTTTGTTGTTGTTGTTGTTGTTGTTGTTGTTGTTGTTGTTTTTAATCCAGTAAGGTTACCATGTTGTCAGACTAAAATTGTCTCCACATACCTCACACATAAACCACTCTATGTCAGAGAATTCAATGAGTGCCTCTTTAACTCTTCAGTCACATTTATAAAGCATTTTTAAAGGCTATCTCTACACCCAACAAACTAACTTGACTATTTTGACTTGCTCTATTTCTTAACCAACTTGAGCAGTTTATTATTATTGTTTGTTGTTGGTCTCTTACCTTGAAAACAAGCTTATGTTCACAAGGTGTGACTGCCATGTGATCAAGCAACACACATTTACTGAGCTTCTGGTGAGGGGCCCAGTCCCAGTACTATGGGAAGTCACAATTCCCAAACACAGTTTTAACTCCTGTGCTGTTATCAATGCAACATTCTAAGAAATTTATAATCCATCTGAGTGTAAATTAAAAGTAAAAGAAATAAATGGAACTTACTCTCCTCGCCCCAAACATAAAATAAGATTCTCCAGATATATTTTCACACAAAGTATTCATATGTGTGTCTGTGTAATATAATAAAGTATCAAAATACTAAAATACACTGGTAACATATTGATGGAAAAAAAGACATTAATCAAAATCAAAGCTAAGAATTCAGTTTAAATTCAAGTTAAAAGGAAAACAAATGGAAAATGTTATTTCCCAAATGAAACCAGCTCCCAAAATACATTAATAAATCATGGAGGAAATGCTCCTAGGCTTTCTGTAACAGGCAACAAAACCCTGAGGCAGGTCTGATTAGTGTGCTTGCTTGTATGGTAAGTGGTAGGATTAGCTATGATATATCTGTCAGAATCACCTACTGATATTAATTGATTTACTGATGTACAGTTACTATATGATCATTAAAAATAAAAGCATTTCAAAAATGAAAAGCCTCCCACTTCTATTTGTGGAAGGTATTAGTACCGTTATTGCCTATATGCCATAGAAATTACGTCCTTACAAGATTCATTATCAGAAGACATAGGATGTTAAAGGCCAAAATAATAATGGTGATTAAGTCTCAGCTACAACCCTTCTAAGGGAAGGTATTCCCAATTCTATTTCTCCCTACTTGACAACAACAGAAAAGGATACATTTTTAATACTATAAAACACCCAAAACTACACACACACACACACACACACACACACACACACACACACACGAAATAATCAAGGCCTTATATTTATGCATTTTTAAATTTGTATTTGTACTATTCTTTTCAAGCTCAAGATTTTTATGGGACCAGAAGAGCTGCCTTTTTTCCCCATGCATTTTTTTAGGTGAATACTTAATATTAAATAACACTAGAAACTGCAAATAAATGTCATTTATTGTAATATTTATTTTATGCAATGAGAGTTATTATAACGTTATCATTAGGCTGTTTAGCTAGCGCTTATATTCAGTAGACTCCATCGGTAGGTTTAACTGCTTATTGCAACCAACCACAGTTCTAAACTCAGAGTAAGCTTTTGGAGGCAGCTTGATAGATAGGACTGAGGTCAGACAGATCTACATTCAATTCTGACTCTGCACTTATGAGCTGTGATCATTAATCAGCAAGATACTTTACCTCTCGGAGCCTCATTTTACCTCATTTATAAAATAAGGTATAATGATACTTATGTCACAGAGTTGATGTGATAATTAAATAAGATAATGAATAACACACTCTTGGCACCTGGCCTAACTTAGTATAATTCTCATCATAGAGCAGCTACAAAGTCAGACTCAGTCATCGGCAGCTACATAAAAAGCCACACCAAAAAATCAGGAGCGTAGAAAGCATAGCCTTTATTTGTTCACAACTCCATGGGCCAGCAATGGACTGGGCTCAGCTGAGCAGCTCCGCTGGTTTCATTCACAGGACTGCAGTAATGCAAAGGCTTGACTGAGACTGGATGGTCTAAGATGGCCTCACTCACCTATCTGACAGGAAGCCTGGCTGTTGGCTAGCCCTCTAGCTCCATGTGGTCTCTCATCCTCAGGCAGACTAGTCTGAGCTTCTTCGGATGGTAGCAGCATCCCCGAAGGGCAAGAATAGATTTTGCAAGGTCTCTTGAAGCCAAAGCTTAAAAGTCCCATAAGATAATTTTCATCACATCCTATTGGTCAGAGCAAGTAAAAAAGCCAAGCCAGATGCAAAGGGATAGAGAAACAAATGCCAGCCACCTCCTGAGCGGATGATAGGCAAAGACACATTACACAAAGGCATGCACACAGGGACGATAAAATTTGTGGCTATAATTTCAATCTTCTAAAGTCTGCAAAATAGTGATGAATTTTTATAGTACCCATGCTATTTTCAACTATAAATAATTGCAAAATTCAAGTTTTTAAGGCCAAAAAGGAAGTACTAGCTTGAGTTTTCCCTAAACTAAAGTGACTTTGTTCTTCTGGTTTAATGAGAGATTTCAAAAGACCAACATCCAGACTAGTGACTGATTCCACCTTTAGGTTTCTTTGTTTTTCTGTGTTCTCACAGTCCTCAAAACTTTTGTATTTGACCTAATTAGTAAATTTACTTCTCATGTGATTTGATATTTTTTTGCCTTTAATAAACAGCTTTCTAGTTGAACATTCCACAACGAATGGCATCAACAAGAAATGTGAATCAAGTATGTAGCGCTTCTAGAAACCATGAAGTTTGTAAAAGAAGTAAAGAAAACTAAATCTTTGTAAAAAATACATACACTTTTGTTCTTCTCTATGAAAATAATACCTAGAGAAAAATGTAGCTTTGTGATGCTGTTAATTAGCTAGGCCCAGAGATCTATTCACACTGATTTAAGGAGACATACAGAAAAATAAAGAACATAATTTTTGTATCTACAAAGAAAAAGTGGAATGCCAAAACAAAATTTGAAATTTATCTTTATCGTTAAATCTCGTTTTAAAAATATCTTTCTAAATTTCTTGTCACAGCCCAGAAAGTCACAAAATGATCATTTCTACTAGGACTTCCTTTAACATGTGTGTCTCTAAAAGATTCATTTCAAGAGTTGCAGTCCTTAATACAATACAATACAATACAATATAATACAATACAATCTATTTGCTTCAGAAAATTTCATGGGACAAGGTATGCCAGTAAACATATTCACAAAAAATTGCTCCTTCTGAAAGGAAAGAGGTGAAAGAAAGAGTTACTTCATGTTTGACAATACAGCAAACAGAGAAGCAGTTTGGGGGAATGGCTAATTCCCTGGCTGATGACGTTTCTACATTTTCCAACAAAGAAGTGATTCCTAAACTGGCCATTTTTTTCAGCTGAGGATCCGTTACAGAATTGCTTCATAGAGAAACAGTTGGAAACTCAAGCAGTTTTCAATTTTGGACAAATTGGCTGCCAACATTATAACACTCAATAACGGAAAATTTCAATAACGTGAAGTGTGCCTAATCTAGTTTTAAAGACATTTAAAATCCTGCGTTATGAGAAGCCATGTGAGAAGCCAAATACACATTCATCTAGAGAAAATGCCACTAGCCCGTGCCACCTTGGATGGCTAGCTGTTTCTCCTCCTGTGAACAAGGCACTTTATTAGGCACAAATTATTAAAATTAGAGAATTTTCATTGATAATCAGAGATTAAAGATAATCCCATGCTGCAGCCCTGAAATGGGTAATCTACTCAACTTATTTTTAGAGGAAATCTTATAAATGTCTAAAATACTCTGATTTTGCTTTAATTATTTCAAAGTCCTACACTGGTGATAGATATACTATCTATGTTCACATGGAATAGTTATCACATTTGAAAAACGGTGACTATTCTAACGTCCTTTAATTCTATTGCTTACTAATCTTAATTGCCACGACTTCAAAAGACAGTTCCAAAGTGCATCTTGAATAAACAGAAAAGCAATTAGCCTCAATTAATTGCTTCGCTGATGTGATTTGCAGGAGGTATACTGGGTGGTTTTGAAACTCCTGCCAATGCATTCACTACTTGATGTTCTGATGATTTTTTTAGCCTATTTTTGCACCAGAGCAATTAACCAGATAATTGTTCTAATGTGAACCAGGCCTTAATAAGTATGTTTAGGTTCATAATGGCAATTAACCAAATATTAAACATACATTTAAAGAGCAGCACTTAAAAGTGCTACAGGAAGAGTAAAGAAAAAATTTGCAACATTTTTTTTTCTCATACAACCATACTTTTCTTACCAAGAAGCAGAAAAAAAAGCAAAAAAACTGTCTTCTCTGCTTCTTTTCAATTAATACAAGGTATCGTTCATTACATGAGAAAGGCAAGTGAAGTTCCTGGTTCTTCATTTAAAAGAATTCCAAAGACCCTATGAAAAGGGCAAAACCCACTGATTTAACATTAAAATCCTACTTATTGTTAAACAATAAACAAGGCTAAGGCTTTTGGATAAATGGCATGCAATATATAAAGCAAGCTCTGAATCCAGACAATGACATTAAATCCTCACTTTATTAAGTAGCAACTTTATTCAGAAATAAATAAATGTGGAAGAAAGAGGGCATTTGAACCAATTGTCTGGATTTCAGCCAGAGTTTGAGCCAAGTTTAAAAGCAGATTTATATATCCTACAAAAGCAGCATTTATAATTCTCGCAATACGCAGGTATTAAATTACTTCTCTGAGCTGGGCCCTGTGCAAGGTGCCGGGGGCTAAGGTTGGGGCAGAGGCCCAAAGATGAAGACACTGGTCCCCCTTACAAGGAGAGAGACTCATAAACAAAACATTACGCAGCCACACAGCGATATATGCCACCAGTAGCGTGATGAAGCATGGATGCAGCTAGACAGGGACAGGATGCGGCACTTCATTACAGCCACCATTATAATTTCATCTTTTCTTTAAATATAAAAGAATTCACATTCATTTTAAGGGATACTACCAGTGTGCAACTATAATTGTTAATGAAACAAGTCTGCTTTTTGAGACTTCAGTAAGTGAGGAGTTATTCTATATTACCTCAAATTAAATACTTTATCAGTTGAGAAATGATACACATAAAACCTTTCCATTTTCATGAAACAAAAGGGTTCAAACTGAAAGTACTCTGTCACTCTTCATGTCTTCTTCCTTAATTTCTGAAAGAACTGTCACACAGAAAATAAGTGAGGCACATACATGTCAGGTCTGCCGTTTTTAATTATTACCATTCAAGTTCCAGCAATTTCTCCTCTGGTTAAACACGTGTACACCTATCTTCTAAAATATTTCTTTATGCCACTGTTCATAAAATATTTTAGGCTGAAGCAAAATCTCTTACACTAAATTAACAACTAATCACAGGAGATATTTATCATCTCAAGCCTTTTACAACAGAATTGTCAGATTTAATAAACTTTCTCATATTTCCACTGTTTACTGGGCTTCATTCATCATACATTATAAAATTTTGACAACAGTGAGTTATTTTAATTACCATTTCTGGTTGGGGATTAAGAATAAGACAAGTCCTGGGGAAAGTGGGGAGGGAGGGATGGTCCTAAATTTGTCTAGCCAACACAATGATCATTTTCACCAATAAATGAAGATTTTATTCATTGTTGACAATGTAAAAACAGGTCTGAGGTTAGGAAGCCTTAAAATCCATGGGTATTTAACACTTCATTCAACATCATATAAAACGTGTCCTATTCTTTCTCATAACTTTAGCACGAATTCTGATTTCATAACACGTAAAACACGTTTCTTTTTTAGTCCTGCAAACTAAATACTTAATATATCTGTTAGGCATCTTTATATTGGCTGAAAACCACAAACGTGGTAGCAACATTTAGAGTAGCACACCCTGGAACACCAATAATATGATTCTATCGAAGCTCTGTTAATTATTATTAGCAGAAATGTTTTCTTATGCATTAAGTAAAGACAAAAGCCAAAATTTAAAATAACCATTATATTTTAGAACTATCATAAAAATTCACATTATTTGACAAGATAAAACAATGTGAACAAGGAGAATCAATAAGACAAACTCATCCACATCAAATCCAGCTTCCATCCATCTCCAGAATTGGTGTTAAAAATCAAAGCAGGCTGAGACATATGCATCTTATATAGATTTTCCTTTCAAGTTCTTTTACTAGGTTAAATACTCTAGTGTTATATATCAATTTATACTTCCCTAAAAATACTTAGTAACTAAAGGTATTAAAAGAAATCAGAACCCATATCCAACATCAACCAGTACATACCAAAAAATGGAAAAGTTCCTTTAATTTGAATACGCTAAGTATTTCATTTGAGGATAAATGCACAAATCATTTTATCTGAGAAACTTCACCTTCAAATTTCATCAGCCATGTGAAAACTCACATGCACAAGGAAAACAATACAGATCAGTTATGAAATTTTTTCTTACCAAAGGTACTGAAACTTTCAATAAAGTTAACTTCCTTATCTTTTTTTAATTCAGTGACAACTTATTCAAAGTATATGCCCCATATTGTCCTTTACTCTGAAATGGTTAACTATTTGCTACAACTGACAGGGAGCATTTTTAGATAACAAAATATTTATGAAATAAACGTGTATCATCACATGTTTAAATAAATATATTTTCAAATTTCATTTGTGAATTTGTTTTTTATACCAACTATGAGCCAGATATGGTACAAGACACAAAACTTCCTACTTTTTTTCAAGGAACTTAGTAGGAAATAAAGAGCATTTACAAAATGGGGTTATGGGGGAGGGGGAAATGATTTTTTATTACAGAATTAGCTGTTTTAAAATGTTACAACTCTGTGTATCCAATAAGCTACCCAAAAACTTGCCACCTCTCAGATGTCCCATAGGGAAAAGAGAAGGGAAAATTCTAATGATGTTCAGAATGATCAAACTTAGTCTGAAGACTGAGATAGGACAACCATATAATTTATCATCCAAACCAGGACACTTTGGGACACAATAGGGAACAGCAGCAGCAGCACAGATGCTAAGCCTGACAGAATTTTGAAACAACAGGAGTGGGCAGGGACCATGATGAGCCAATCAGGGCTTAGACCACTCAAGGTCTGAGGTAGAACAAAGTACTGGCGGTTAGAGCACTTCCTGGTTTTGTATGAAGACACAAAAATGGGTTCCAGTCGTGGTCCCACCACTTACGAGTGAGCTGGACTAACCTCTCTGGACCTTAATTCCTTCATTTAAAAATGGGGCTAATTTCTTCTCCCAGTTGTTGTAAAGATTAGAGGAAACATTGTGTGTAAACACTTAGTACAGTGTGTGATACAGACTGTGATAAATGGCAGCTACTATTAGCTTTTATTATCCTTGGTCCAAAAACAAGAGAGAGACAATATTACACACTCTGAGCTCACTAGCACTAGAAAAACCAATCAGGGTTGCACAGAAGGGGTCCAATGGATATAAGGACACAGAAGACATATTTGTACATGGTCTGGGAGCTTGAAGAGTAGTCACTCCAATGACGTAATCTTCTTCTAGGGATGGTCTTACAAATAATTGTGAATATAAAAGAGAGTGTCACAAAAGGTGCCAACCTGAAACAAGTGTCACTAGCTCAGAAGGTCTCAGTGCTGTCCCTACACCCCTCCCAGAGCTCAGTAAAATATATTTCTTAGTCTTTTTGCAAAAAATAAATATCACAGACCATACATACTATGCAGCAGGCTATAGCAAGAAGCTAAACTTAGGGTTTGGTAACGCTGCCCCTAACTAGCCCAGCTCCATTACTGGGCACCAAGAGTATGCAGACGACCGCTCTGCCTTCTACACAGGCTCCACAGTGGAGCTATAAATACCATTGCAGGGCTGCTTCACTAGTCAGCATTATTTTTGCTGGCTTTTTATTTCCAAGTTTTCAGCCTTTTATAGGAGAAAACTGTTCAAACTTCACACTCAATCCTCCAAGGTGAAAAGTATTTCTCTTCTCCAGACCACTTAACTTTAATAGAAAACAAAATATTCTCAAACTCAAATTCAACTATGCTCGTTGGATTTAATGGATAGGTTTGTCTCCCTTGGGCAATCTTTAAACCTCAGTCTCTGGGAGAATTAAGTAATATTAGGGGATTGAAATGAAATAAAATTCTAAGTCCTCTGTGACATGACATTCACAAGAAGATGGTAGATTATCCACCCAGTCCTCAAATACTTATAAATACAATATATAGCATATGTTCAAAAACAATTCTTGGAAATAAAACACAATGGGCACTCAGCAAATATTTTATACCGCCAACACCTGCTCAAATCCTCTCTGAACTTTATTTCTAAATGTCACCGTTTTTTTTATTGAATCAACGGAAATTTGAAAGAAGAAACAGAATAAACATCCAGGGAAGATCAAGGGAGTTAGAAAAATCTTTATAGAATGCCTCATTGAGTTTTACATGAGCCAGGGTGCTGTCAGTCTCCCTGAAAGGTGTAGTAAAGTAATTTGTCATTCTACAAATTCAACCCGAGTAGATCTAAAAGACTAAAAAGGACTATACACAGAAAAACCAAACAGAAAGAATAGTATTAAGATTTTTCCTAATATTATAAGCAAAGGAACCATGAATCAAATTCTAAGCACTGCAAATAAATTCATTTAAATCACAGGCTTGAAGTCACAGGGAGTTTAGTAAACTATTTCAAATTTCTTTATAATTCAAGCAACTTTTTTATAACTCTTGCTTGAACACTAAGTGGAAGTGAGTTCTCCATTTTGGAAGGCAGTTGATGAAAATTAAGGTTTTTATCTTATTTTAAGCTGAATTAGGTTTCCCTCTGGTAACTTCTACCTGTTGTACAAAGTTCTGATGCTTGAAATAATGAAGAAATAATTTAGGTAGACTAATTCTCTTTTATCTGTTAATATATTTTATCGGACTCAATTAAAAAAAACTATTTGATTTAAAATAAGAAATATCTAAAAATCTCTACATTCTGGATTTTAATAAAGAACAACTCAATTTGTAAACTAGACAGAAACAGGCAGATAATACAAAAGAATAGATCCTGCTTGGTAGGAATAATGGAAAAATGGAGAATTGGCAAAAAGAACAGCCCATTCCTCATCCTGGAAAGATTGCTGCCATGAGAAAATATGGGGCCAATATGGCTAGATCTGCAACTTTTCTAAGAGAAGGTCCAAACTCAGAATTTTTATGTAAACTATCCTAATTTTTAAAGTGTTGGCAACTATGTACACCTGAAATCTATGTAACTTTACTAACAGTTCTTACCCCAAGAAACTTTAATTTAAAAAAAAGTGTTGGCAGCTAATTCAATTTTAAAATATTGTATAGGACAAACAAAACAGCCTTGTAGACAGGCTCAGCTGTGGCCCACCCGTCTGCAACCTGAAATGGTCTTATTTAAAAGTTTTATTTAAAGAGAAAATATCTATAGTTACTATTCTAAACACTAGTACATATAAAGTGAAATAGCAACACATCATACATGTTACTTTATACTGGAAAGAAACTGGTCACTGCAGTCTTAAGAATTAAAATTCTCCCAGTGTTAGAGTGTCCGCTGATGCAACAGCCCAGTTTACATAAATACAAGATTTGCACAGCAAATTGACTCCTTAAACAATGTTCAACATATTTAACATTTTTTTAAACTACAAATTCAAGGAATAAATCTCTAGCAAGGCAAGTTCAACTGGTTGGCAACATAATTTACTTTTAACAACCAGCCTGGCTCTTGTTATGTTTTGTGACTTTAGCTGATGGATGGTAGAGAATCTTTCATTTCTCTTGTACTATTATCCTCTACTGTTACCCTAATTCAGGAGCAAACATGGTAACTGGCAATAAAAGAGTCTTATCTTTGATAATCGGTGTATAGACCATGTGATTGAACTTTATTTTCAGGATGAATATTAAAAATTGAAAATGGGAAGATTAATTTCCTCTTTCATAGCCAGTTTAAATATTACAAACGTCTTTTGTAAAGATCTTTTAAAATCAATTAGATTTTACTTAATTTTTCTTGGCCAAAAAGAACAAAAGAGCCATTATAAGCATTTCACTATAGAGATGCTCAGAACCATTCAATTTTTTTTTTATATATCAGTTCTTTACATCCAAAACATGCAGGGATTCGTGGCCCCAAAGTCTGAGACACAATACCTAGTATTTAGTAGGGGCTTTTGGACTGTGCCAGACATACAAAAACGATGAAGACCAAGTTGGATGTGAAATAACAAAATATTTATATAAAATACAAATAAACATTTCAATAAACTTGGAGTCAAGAAAGAGTGGAGGAGACACAACAACCAGACGTTTAATTTAAATCATTGATAGAAATAGTCAGTGTCTTCTTTTCAGAAACCACTTGGATTTTATTTGTATTCAAAAGCAATGGTAAATGTCAAATGACTACTAGACCATCCTTCTGAATACAAGAAAATATCATGCTGTTTAACTCTCTATACACAGAAAGTGCTTTTAGACAAAACAAAGATAAGGAACAGCATGTCTTAGTCACACGGATCAATTCAAGAACCACAAAAGGCTGAAAGATACCATGAGCATAACAGTAAAGACCTTCAATTACTACATATATAAAAATGGCAAACTTCAAAAAACATTTATAGCTAAGAACTTTAAAAATCCACAATAAATCTTATATCGAAGTTCTGAGAAGAGTATCAAAGTATATCTTCATGTGAGGAATCCCTTATTAAAGCTAGCAGCATTACACATAGGTCCTTTTTATATATACTATGTATAAAATATTATCTAAAGGTATTATTATACTTTTAATTATGAAAGAAAATAATGAGATTAGGTTAAAAGAGAAAACTAAACAGTTTACATATCAATGTCAATTGTGTATGAATCGCAGCTATGACATGAAAAACTGGCTCATTAGCAATTTGCTTTTTCTTGTTTGTCCTCACCCAGTTTCTAATGCAGCAATGATTGAAAAATAATCCATCAGAAAAGCCAAAGAAAAGTCAAATAAATGGTCTAAATTTAATAGGAATAGCATGACCTTCCACTGAACAAGAGATATTTAAAGAATAGAATGAGAACACGTGTAAAGTGCCTATCAATTACCTGGGAAATAAAGGTTCCTCCCCTTTATCCTCACATGGCTCACTATTATCTCACTAATTAAGTCTGATGTCACCCAGAGAGCAACCTTTGAGAGCAGCAGGGACTCGTTGCCCCACAGTCTGAGACACAATACCTAGTATTTAGTAGGGGTTAATAAATGCTTCCTGATTTACCAGAGGATAATAATAATGAACAAATGTAAAACAGATGCTAATTGATAGGCTAAATGCATTAGTGTATTCCAGTGCCCTCTATATGAAAGGTCACTAACCCATCTGGGCTAAGTGCTAAAATTATAATTAAGTCTGATGGGAAGTCCTAGATTTACACCAATATAATTACAAATATTACTTAGCTTAGTGATAGAGTATGGCAAGAACAATGAGATGAGTAATTTAGATGATACTGCAAAGTGGATTTTAATGTTTGAAACTTCTATTACAGTACACAGGATAAGTGCAAGTAGTGTAATTAAAACCGAAGAATCTGATCTTTAAAACTGTACTGCTCGACCTCATTAAAATGCATGCTTTCTCAATTAATCCAAACTTTTCCATTAAAAACATAAAAATACACTTTCATTCCTTGCAAATAAATCTCTACAGTACATATATTTAGGATCAAATACCAAATAGCCATTACAGTTAAGTAGGAAAAAACTGATTGAAATAGCAAGAGGCAGGAGCAGATAGAGCCTAACTAAGGGAAGAAAGGCAAAGTGAGGGCTGTCTACTTTTACATTTCTAAACACCCAGTTACAGCGAAAACAGCATTTGAAGAGCTAGAAGACTGGAAATCACTGAATATCTTTGTTTAAATGATACAAACTTGAGCAAAATGTTTACTTAGGAGATAACCTTTATAATCATATATGAACTGCATCGTATTTACCTTTGTAGTCTCCAAGTACTGACTCTTCTACACCACAGGTACACAGAAAATTGTTGTGCAATGAAAAGCAATCATTTTCATAATCATTTTGTTGCAGAAACAGTTTTCTCCTTTTAATTTGGTGCATTACTAAGAAGTTTATCTTAATATGAAGCTAATGTTAAATACCTAAAACCACAGGATAATGTTTTTATGTACTTTATTTTATTAGTTGTTAAGGAAAACACTTAAAAGATTGTTTTAAGTTGTCATATAATTGACTAAGCAGAAGAATGTTGATTATAGAGAAGAATTTTATTTTTAAAATTTTTATTGTTTCTCTTTAGATTTCGATATACTTCATATAGTGGCTATTACTCAAAAACAATTAACACCTTTTATAAATGATGTCCATGTGCCCATTCTAGATTAGTAAATTTTTCAAGAAAAATTTTATTAAGAAAGAGCCAAGTCAACGGCTATTACATAATTTAAAGAGTAATGCAGAGTAATTTGAGAAAATGTCAGTAGAATTTATCATAATTGGGGAAAATGAAGCCTATGTGATCTTATTTTTAAAGTATAAAAGGGAATTAAAAGTGGAGGGGGAAAGTGTCTTCAATTTAAAGCATTATCAGACACAAACTTAATACATAATTGCTGCTATTTGCGAAAAAAGTATTTAAATCTAAATAGGTTTTATTTAGCTTTAGCAGAAACAGTGCTTTCTATTTTGAAAGCAAAATATTTTTGGTGACCTATCTTGAAAAAAAACTTATTCTTGAAAAGTAATTGGACAAAAATCTTGTCTCATGACTATATTCGAGAACCTCCCTAAACTAATCAGTAGTATTACAGTAGTGCTACTCCACAGTTATTTTCCTTATAAAAAAAAAAAGTCTACTTTTAATGGTTCTTGCATCTTTTTTTTTCCTTTATGCAATATTTCAAAGAAATACGAGTTTATCCTTGTTTATAAGAAAAAACTACCCAATTTACACATCTTACACTATATACTAAATTGTTCATTACATGACTTCCATTTTCAAAACAAATTATATTTATACAGAGAACAAAATGTCATCCTTGAGAAAGGATCTGAATGCATAATGTTTGAAACAGTTTCTCAGAATCATTTTCCTTGATAAGTGAACAGTAAAATCAACAACAAAAGTTGCAAAAACATTAAAGTGACAAATAAGCAATATATCCTGAATGGGTGACAAAGAAAAAATTCAACAGACTATTATTATAACTGTGTAGGCAAACATTTGAATCTTAGCACCAAAAACAAACAAAACAAAAAAAACCTTGTTGCAAATAAAAGCAATGGCTAGATTAAAAATACACATCTAAAAGGTTTTCAAAACTTAAACATTATCTATTTGAAAAGGCATGACTACATTAAATTTTCCTTAAAGTTGACATGCCTTGTTATAACGATAATTAATATTTGGTACATAGAACACACTTTTCTTCTGGAAACATATTTTTAAGACATTACAATTGTTACCTGTCATTTATGATCCAGTTCAGACAGAGATTGAGAGAGCTAAGATTTTTACACCTCTTGACAATTTCCATCACGGTTTCATTATCCAGTTCAGTGATATGACGTAGGTCCAAGCTGGAAAGGTTTCTTAGCTAATGAGAAATGAAAGATGAGAAGAAAGGTAAATGTTAACATTCACTCTCAAAAACTGCAAGTATAGTTTATTACAGAGTATCACTATACCATATTTAAAATAGATAATAGTCTAGAATCATTTGATTAAACCAAGTGTTTATATAATATTTTACACACTAAACTAGACATGAGGGAAGAAATCTATGGTGAATATATGAATGGCAACAAACATTAAAATAAACCAATTTTATTGACGAATAATAAAAATAAAAAGTAATATATGGGGAAGCTGTTAAATATATTAAGTACCCACAATCTGATAGGATTATTTTCTTTAACATTGTTCAATTTCAGATATTTACCTTCATGATTATAATGCCACTTTTATATAGGTTTTCTCAGTTTTAAAAGATAAAATATGAGTAAATGATTAATTCAGAGATATCTTAGTGGTAGTTTGTCAAGGTACTCCAAATTTCACTATCCCGGGTTGTGTGTTTCACCATGTGGGAAGCAACAGAACATACTGTTCAAGAAGTAAAGGTTTTCTCCAAGTACTACTTTCCCCATTTCTTCATTTTCTCTACTCTTTTTCCTGCTTCCCGATATTTAGTATCCAAACAAAATTAATAATATCATTTACACAAAGATAGTAGGATTGTAATTATCCTTATCATATAAACTATATTTTCAATGAGCTGTTTTTACTTAATAGCATGCAAAGAATCAATCTGGAAGCATGCGGTAGACCAGATAACACCCCTCCCAAAGATGTCTATAATATACTACTTTATACATTGCCAAGAGAGACTTTGCAGATGTGATTAATGCCAGGGATTTCGAGATGGACAGATTAGCCTGGAT
This sequence comes from Rhinolophus sinicus, assembly GCF_057876585.1. Classification (NCBI taxonomy): domain Eukaryota; kingdom Metazoa; phylum Chordata; class Mammalia; order Chiroptera; family Rhinolophidae; genus Rhinolophus; species Rhinolophus sinicus. Next base: position 72,936,169 of record NC_142503.1, read on the forward strand.
TATCAGGGTAGGCCAAGTCTAATCACATGAGCCCTTATAAGCAGAGAACCTTTTCCAGCTCAAGTTAGAGAGACATAATGAAAGAAGATGCAGAAGACGTATGAATCATTAAATGGGTTCAACCTGCCTTTACTGCCTTTGAGTACAGAGGAAGAGGACCAGGAACTCAGGCATGTAGGCAGCATCAAGAAGCTGAGAACAGCCCGGAGCTGGCAGCCAGTAAGAAATGGGGACTTCAGACCTACAACTTAAGAAACTGAATTCTGTCACAAATCTGAAGGAACAAGAAAAAGATTTCCCCCTTGAGCTTCCAGAAAGGAACACAAACCAGCCAACACCTTGATTTTAGCCTGGTAGAGACCTGTGTCAGATACCTAAGTTACAAACTGTGAGATAACAAATGTGTGTTTTAAGGGGCGAAGAGTGTGGTAATTTGTCATAGCAGCAACAGAAAACTTGTACATGGCATTCCCAGCAGCATGAGGGAGCTCTCTCTCAGGACTGGCCAGTCTTCACTAGGCCACCCTCAAGTCCTTCAGCAGAGGTAGCAGGATATGGCAGGAAGCTGACCTGCAGTTGCAACCAAGCTGCCAAAGGTCTCGGAGCAGTGAGACAGCCAAGTCTCTCACCCGAGAGTCAGTTGAGCTTCAACCCCAAGAAAAGACCAGACACTGGAATCTCTACTGCTCTGGGGCCAGAGGGAAAGAAACACTGTAAAGTAACACCGTCCCAAAGAACTTTCTGCAGTTGTGTAGATGTTCGACATCTCCGCTGTCCTATATAGTGACCATGAGTCACGTGTGACTACTGAGCACTTGAAATGTAACCCAGTCTGAGGCAGGACCTGAATTTTTCATCTTACTTCATTTTGTTTACAATTTAACTTTTATATTTGCATGTGGCTAGTAGCTACAGTGTTGGACAGAGCCGTTCTAGAGAACTGAGTTTCCAAGGCAGCACTCAAACCCCTTCCTCCACTTCAGCTCACAAAGGGAGAAGGGACACCAGGTTCACGCAGAGTCACTACTCTGATGCATGCTACAGAACTACCCTGTTTCCCCGAAAATAAGACCTAGCCAAACAATCACCTCTAATGCGTCTTTTGGAGCAAAAATTTATATAAGACCTGGTATGATATGATTTGATATGATATGATATATGATATGGTATGATATGATATATGATATGATATGATATGATATGATATGATATGATATGATATGATATGATATGATATGATATGATAGCCAGTCTTATATTATAGTAAAACAAGACTGGGTCTTATATTAATTTTGGCTCCAAAAGACACATTAGAGCTGATTGTCCGGCTAGGTCTTATTTTCGGGGAAACACAGTATGGAGAAAAATGAAGATAGGTAAGAGATGAAACATTTTCAGGTCCACAACAGTAGGTAAATTCTTTCTAATTGAGACAGCAAGATTCCGTACATTAAGGGCTAAATCCTGAGCATTCATAAAGAGATTTAGGGAAACTTCTCTGCAATCAGCCTACCAGGTCTAGTCGCTGGTCCACTGTGGACTCAGAACAACACTCCAGAATAGAGGCAGGACCAGTAAAGAAGAAATGGATTCTGACAAATTTCCTACTCAAGCTACCATGGTCTAAGGGCTTTGCCAACATCAGAACATGACTGGTACTGGACAACAAAAGCACAGTGTAAAAAAATGGACTCCCCTTTGTTAAAATAAAACAGACCACTCGGGCTATCTCAGTAGCTCCAGAGAGGTGACCAGGGAGAGCCTCGGCCACCTCCCCGTTTCCCCTTTCTCCAGGGTTTCCTCATTCTTCTCTCTAATAATCGTCAACCCCAAGCCCAGGGCCTGGAGGTGAGCCACTCAGGCTCTAAAGTTCGATCCCAACATGGCCCCTGATCTCTATCCTTTACCTACCATGAAAAATGTAGGCTGCCATTAAACAAAATAACAGCAAAAATTTTTTGAAGTATCTAAAGAAACAACAACAAAAAATAACTACATAAAATACAAAACAAATAGCAAAGTAAGTTTCTATAGTCTTTCTGGCATCACTAAAATTCACCTAAAGAATCAAAGGCCTGACACGCATGCCCCTTGCTACGGTTCCTTCCCTCCCGACTCCTAACATATCTCCACGTAGGGGCACAGAAGTTGAAGTCATCCGAGTAATGGCTGGGCTTGCAACAAAGTGGAAGGCTGGAAGTCAGGCGCCAGTGTCTTTTATGAAGGAGCAGGGGACACGAGGAGGATAGAAGACGATGGCAACAGAATGGGAGAGAGTGGGAACACCAAATGGCACAAGTCTCAAAGTCTCCGTGTTTTGTTTATTTGTTGTTATCATAATTTTTAATGAGAGATAGAAGAGTAATGGTCTGGGGGAGCCACTGAGAATGAAGAGGGTCTTGTCCCCACTTCCCAACCCTGAAAACCACAGTGAGAACATAAACAGGTGTGGGAGGCAGAATTCTAATGACCTCAATAACCCATGCCCTCGTATAATCCTTGCCTGATGAGTGTGGGCAGGACCTGTGAATATGATGGGATAAGACAACAGTGAAGGGCTTTCGCACTTGTAGTTAACATCCGACCAGTTCACACGGAATTAACAGAGGAAGTATCCTGGATGGGCCTGACCTAATCAGTTGAGCCCTTACAAAGGGCCATCTTGCTTACCTTTTAGGCTCAGAGAGACCATATGACAAGGATCTGCCAGAGGCCTCTGAGAGCAGCCCCTGGCTTATGGCCAGCATGAAAATGGGGACTTCAGTACTACAACGATAAAAAACTGAATTCTTCCAAAAACGACATGAACTTATGAGAGGATCTAAGCTCTGGAAAGAAATGCAACCCCAATTAAAACTTGATTATGGCCCTGGGCAAAAACCAAGTTGTAACGTCTGGACTGACCCATGGAAACAGTAAGATGATAAACGCACATTGTTGTAAGCTGCTACGTTTGTGGTAATTTGCAATGCAGCAATGGAAAATTAATACAGAAGGGCTGTAGGGAACTCTGTATCCTTGAAGATAAGCCAGGTTTCTCTTAACACAAGGGGAATACCCTTAGTCACTTTAAACCCTGCCGCTCACTAACCCCTCTAGATGCATAGCAGAGAGGAGATTCTTGTTCATTCAGCCTTCTCCTCTCGGTATATCTTCAGCTGCCAAGAAAAATACTTCCTGGGAAGACAGGCCACGCCGATATGGCCACTCTTGTTAGTGCCACATTACCAGTGAGGGAGGCAGGGAGGTTCTTCCTACATTTCTCAAACGAATCATTATTTGTGGAAATTACGAGTGACGTAATTTGCATGTGGAAACACTTCATGAAAATGTTTGCACAGAACCTTGCTTTTACTCAATTCATATTTTGTGAACAGTCACATATTTCCTAGACATACCTTAATTCTACAAGGTAACTGTCTTTCTGCACTCACTAAACTTTTATTTTTCACAAGATTTTGTATTCGGGCTAAACTGGTTTCATTGGTCAAGTTTTCTTACTCTTGATTAAGCAAAGACGAACTGGTACATGTCACTGATCAGAGTCACTGTTAAATTTGATATTCCTCTTATTAATGTTCGCCTCAGTAATGAACCCTATATATTCTATATTTTCTATATAAAAAAAATCACCATTTCCTTAAACCACATTATTTTTGCAGTTAGCTTTCTTTACAGGACATTTTTAATCCCAACACCCCAAAAGATTTTGCTGTTGGAGATGTAAACGTCTCCATTCTGGTAACATGTAAAGAACCAAATAGCCTCTGTGAGTTGCAAGTGCTAGCAGCTTGCTGCGCTCTTGTCTTGATAGCAGCCTCTTGCAGGTACCACAGCAAAATCAGAAATACGTGAAAAGGACCTACAGGGCTGCTTGAAAATACTTTGAAGCATGACTATTAAACCTATGAATGTTAAGGATGAATTGTGCTATGTATAACCATATACGTATGTGAACTGTTAAATATAGCCACGTACAATACACATAAAGCTTCATATTCTCCTAATTATCCTTTATTATAGTCACTAGGAAGATACAAAACCATAAACATTTTATCCAACCATATAAATACCTCCTATACATGCATATTTTGGGATTCATCACAGCTTCTGACACGAAATTTCTATGTGAATTCTTACATATCTCTTAACTTCCTTCACTGTGAAATATCTCTTTATCACAAACAGTGTGAGTGTACTTAACCAATGAACTACACACTTTAAAATGATTAAAAAGACAAACTGTATGTTATGTACATTTTACCGCAAAAAAAAAAAATTACTTCATCAACAAAGACGTAGTAGGAAGATAAAGTTCCACAGAGAAAAATAAAGTTGTTTGTGCTAGTTCAGTCCCCTCACATTTGAGAAGATAACTGAGGGCCAAAGAGGTTTGAATAACTTATTAAAGTGCAGATAATGAGGAGAGAGATGTTAGCAAATCTAAACTGTTTTATAGACTTGGGAAAGTTTAAAGATATCTTCTAGAACTAATGGAATAGCAAGAAGTAATCATTCTAGTGATTACCTACATGTGATACAACTCTAATTCTGCCTGACTGGCTCTTGAGCTTTTAGAAATCCTGCATCCAAGCCCATTTCTCAGTGCAAGGTGGTTCAGATGATGACACTGGGCCACTTGTGGCTGATAACGCCCTGTATTTATTGTTCATAAATGCTACATTTCTTACTCTTCCAATGGAGCACAAACTCATACATGAGGAGACAGATTTACTTCAGCTTTCACATGCCAGCATTCTATTGAGACCTTGAAGAATATTTTACTCTTGGATTGAATTACAGCTCATTTTTTCATGAACTGACAGTCACTGACTCTGCTCACGTGGCCTTCCCTATGACCATTTTAAACCAGTTCAACTTGAAATATGACAGTATCCAAAGGCAGTTCCAGGAGGCTAATTCTCAGTAAAACAGCATCATTACAAGACACATACTGAGCACCTCTATGGGATGCGGCATTTTTATTCACAACTCCACAAACAGCTCTGTCAAATTCATCACATTCCTCCCCTTCCTAAGGGAATTTCATAATAGTGCCCTCCAGTATTTCATAAAAAAGCTACCTAAAATAATCCTTCATAGTCTGAAACAAATAATTACATTTAGGAAACTGACATTTTAATTAAACTTACTTTACTTATAAATTCACTGGTAGTCTTGGGTTATACAAATCACCAAGGATCTGAACAAGCAAAGCCATACAACCAAATTTTTCTAAATGCCTCATTCCACTTTTTTAACATTTAGTAAGACATTTTAAAAGAAACTTAAGTCAGAATGTAGACTGTAGGTAATCACCTTTCAGTTTAATACTGCTTTTATTGGGAAAAAAAATATTACTTATAACCAATTCAGGTTAAAAACTGAAATTAGTCAATGGTTGGTATGTACGTAAGTACAAAATGAGATACTAAAATGTTACCTAGGAAACACAGGCTTGGAGGATTATAAAAAGACCTTCAATGGCTTCCAAATTTTTTTAAGACTGTGGAAAAGTAAAAATGAACCAAAATCCTCTATCATACAGGTTGACTACAGTGGATACGGCAACATAAGAGGACTCACGGCACCTTCACAAAGACAGCAGGGATGTTCCACTGTTTCAGGCTAACGACGATAATTTACATGAAGCCAGGTGGAGATGATAATTTTTAAAAAGACTAAACACTTCTGTATAGTTAATTGTGTTCAAATGTCAACTAGTACCTCGATTACTCCTTGCCAGCCCTGCAGATGTCAGCTGTATGGGGACTGCGCTTCAGAGCAATCAGTTAGAATCTTTAGGGATCAAAGTCAAGGATTAAGACAGGCTGCCTTGCTGATGATGGGATTACTGGGGCCCTAGATCAGCACCACACACTCACCTGCCAATCACCTGTCGGGCTGCCAAGACGGAGATCACAGGAGAGACCAAAGGCACAGGGAGACAGAAGGGTTAGAAAAAGGCATTTATAAGAAAATTGGGGAGAGCCTCCTGTTAGGGACAGGGAGGGAGACACAGGAGGAAGGGAGGGGGTTGTAGCATGAGTCTTGCATGGGTCTAAAACTGGGAAAATTAGTAAAGAAACTAAGACTGCTGGGAATGGAAAAGTAAGGGGCAGAGAGGGAATTTCTGCCCCCAGCGTAGGAAGGCTTCCACACCTTGATAGGATCTGATACCTACACTTAGAGAACAGCTTGGCTGGACAAGGAAGCAGAGAACGAGGGGCATCCCTTCTGCTCAGCAACTCGGCCTTCTGAACCTCAGCTTGGTTAAAGCTGGCACTAGAGTATTGGAAATGGTCATCCAAGCTCGGTAAGCCACATTTTGGACATCAGGCAAACCCTTTCCAGCACCTCATAGAACCGAGAACCTCAGGGTGGAACTGAAAGCTTCTAAATAGCCTGAGAGCCTGGCAGAGAGCATAAAAATTTCTAATTCTAATCATGAAAATAGGATATCCAGGATCTTGAATGCTATCACATCCACCAAAACTACCATGTTAATTCTCTGGCAGCTTCTGTAAGTATTCCTTCCGACCACTGCCTTCTGACACACACTGGGCTGCTGTCTCTTTGCTTGATTTCCAAATCCAAGGCCTATTGGGTTCAGCCATTCTCCTAATGGATCTGACATATTTCACCATTTTATTCACATTCTGTTTGGCTTTCTAGGACACTTTACTGCACTGCTTCTCCTCAGCGCTATCCCTTCTCTCTCCTTGCCACATCAGCCAGATTCATATACCTTAGATAACTTTGATCACATCGCCCACCGCCTCCGACACCTTGAGGAAACAAAAGTATTCCAACTGCAGAACGGACTCGCAGAGCTTGCCTATCGAGGCCCTTCGCCGGCCATCCCTACCATTCCCAGATGTCCATTAAGCTGGCTCAAATGTCTTCCCCCAAGTTTTGAGAAGTTGTTCTCGCTGTGCTCAGAGAGCTGTGTTCATTATTTTAAAACTAATCTCACTTCCCGATTACATTAGAGAGAAAAAATTAGTGAGTCTTAGAAATATACTCGCCTTAACACAAATTACTAACCAGGCAATCCTCAACATAACTTACGTGCTTTAGACAGGAATTGGCAACAGCTGTCAAGGGACCATGGACGCAACGTTCCCTTCCTGCGACACCTACTTGGGGGTCCCCTTTTCATCTTTTCCATCTCCTTCACCGTTTCTTTCTCCTTACCTTCCGCCCCCCCCCCCCCCCCCGCCACCCCACACCACCCCAGCCCTTCCTGGGCTGTGTTGCCTAGTACCAGTCTCTCATTACAAATGTTTGACATCTAATCTTGATGCTTGAGTTGGCTCCTATCTGGGTCTCTGGTGCACTAGCTGTGATGCACTTTCATTCAGTCATTCATTCACACTTATTTCAATGTTTCCTGAACAACTGGTTCTAACTTTGGTTACACATTAGGATCATATGGGGAACTTTAAAAAAATAAAATATAAAAATACAAGATCAGGTCCCAGCCTTAGGGGTTCTAATTTAATTGGCTTGGGGCAAGGTCTGCCATCACTATTTGTGAAAAGGATAACCAGTTGATCCCAGAATGGACTAGGACCACTTCTCTAGTGCAGAATGACTGATATTTATATCCAGTTATGTCAAGTGTAAAACTAATTTGTAAAAAGCAGCCTCTTCAACATTCAGAAAAGAATGCAGATATTACTCATATAGGCAGTAACTACTTACTGCGCACTTATTATATACCTGAAAACATTCTAGCTGCTTAAAATAAAGTAGTAAAAAAAATAAAAAAACAGACAAAAATCCCTGTCCATAGTAGTGCTCATAATTTCTAGCAGGAAGAGGACAGGGAGAACAATAAATTAAATAAGTAAGCAAATTATATAGTATGTTAAATGGTGTTAAGTGCTATAGAGAAAAAATAAAGCAAGGCAAGGCTTGCTCCACAATCGAGTGGAGGAAGATGGGGTATAATTTTAGTCAAGGATGATCCCATTGAAAAGATGGTATTTGAACAAAGATACAAAAGAGGTGAGGGAACAAACAAAACTGTGCTGATGTCTAGGGCAAGACTTAGTGCAAAGGCCATGAGACTGGCCTAACATTTTGGAGGATTGGCCAGGAGCCACAGGTTCTGGAGGAGAGTGAATAGAAGGGAAACTAACAGGGAACATGGCCAAAGAGGTGAGTGAAGTAGGGCAGACTCTCTGAGGCCGTGTAAGCCAAAGTAAGGTTTTTAGCTTTTGCTCTGAGGAATTTGGGGAGCCACTGGAGGTTTTCAGCAAGAGTGGGACATGATCTAACTTATATTTTAGAATGATCACTCTAGCTTCTGTGTGCGGCTAAAATAAGAGCAAGGGTGGAAGCAGAGCGAGGTGGTGTTGAATTAATCCAGTCAAGTGATATCAGTGACTTGGACCACAGTGAGAGCAGCTGGAGGTGATATGAGGTGATCAGATTCTCGGTATATTTGAAATTAGAAAACAGACACGTAGACCAATGGAATAGAATTGAGAACTCAGAAATAAAACCACATATATATGGACAGATAATTTTTGACAAAGAAGCAAAAAACATACAATGAAGAAAAGACAGCCTCTTGAATAAATAGTGCTGGGAGAATTGGAAAGCCACCTGCAAAAGAATGAAACTGGACTGCTATCTGTCACCATGTACCAAAATTAATTCAAAATGGATCAAAGACTTAAGCATAAGACCTGAAACAATAAACTGTATAGAAGAAAACATAGGTACTAAACTTATAGACCTTGGGTTCAAAGAGCATTTCATGAATTTGACTCCAAAGGCAAGGGAAGTAAAAGCTAAAATAAATGAATGGGACTATATCAAACTTACAAGCTTCTGCACAGCAAAAGAAACCATCGACAAAATAAAGAGACCACCAACTGAATGGGAGAAGATTTTTGCAAACAGTGCCTCCAATAAGGGGCTAATATCCAAAATATACAAGGAACTCATGCAACTCAACAACAAAAAACAAACAACCCAATTGAAAAATGGGCAGAGGACCTGAAGAGACATTTCTCCAAAGAGGACATACAAATGGCAAACAGACATATGAAAAAATGCTCAGCATCACTACTCATCAGAGAAATGCAAATAAAAACCACAATGAGATATCACCTCACCCCAGTCAGAATGGCTATCATCAACAAGACAAATAGTAACAAGCGTTGGAGAGGCTGTGGAGAAAAAGGAACCCTCATACACTGTTGGTGGGAATGCAGACTGGTGCAGCCGCTATGGAAGGCAGTGTGGAGGTTCCTCAAAAAATAAAAAATAGAATTACCATATGACCCAGCAATCCCTCCCCTGGGTATCTACCCCAAAAATCTGAAAACATTTATCCATAAAGACGCGTGTGCTCCAATGTTCATTACAGCTTTATTTACGGTGGCCAAGACATGGAAACAACCAAAATGTCCTTCGATAGATAAATGGATAAAGAAGTCGTGGTATATATACACAATGGAATACTATTCGGTGGTAAGAAAAGGTGAAATAGGACCATTTGTGACAACATGGATGGATCTTGAGAATATAATGCTAAGCGAAATAAGTCAGACAGAAAAAAGCAGAGACCCATATGATTTCACTGATATGTGGTATATAAACCAAAAACAACAAAAGAACAAGACAAACAAATGAGAAACGAAAACTCATAGACACAGACAATAGTTTAGTGGTTACCAGAGGGTAAGGGGGGAGGGGGGTGGTAGATGAGGGTAAAGGGGATCAAATATACGGTGATGGAAGGAGAACTGACTCTGGGTGGTGAACACACAATGTGATTTATAGATGATGTAATAGAGAATTGTACACCTGAAATCTATGTAACTTTACTAACAATTGTCACCCCAATAAACTTTAATTAAAAAAAAAAAAAGAATCAACAGAGTTTTTTGACAACTAGGTTACGGGGCATGAGAGCAAAAGAAGAATCAAGGATGATTCTAAGATTTTGAGTTTCAGCAACTGGAAGTTATCGTTCCAATTAACTAAGATGGTTTGGAGACAGGTAGAAAAAGAGAGTCCGTTTGTGTTATGGCTGAGATGCCTCATAGCTATCCAAGGAGAGATGTCAAATAAATTTGGGAACCCTCAGCACATAGATGGCATTTACACTTCTAAATTTGATATATAAAAGTATTAACTACATGTAAATGTGCCAAACTAGTACAATCATAACAGCCTTAAAATTTATAGTGACTAAAAAAATAAATTATTAAGGAATTGATTAAATTAATATGCAGGCATACATATATACACCTAGAGTAATACAATATAATCTGTCGTGGGTTAGCACAATTCTATAAAAAAGTCCATTAACAGCAGTAGTGTCCTGAGCCACCTGGGGCAGTTATAAAGCTGCCTTCATTTCCTATCAGAGCATAATTCAGCCTTCAGGGCGCCAATGCACGTCCTCTGTCCAACCTCCTGGGATGTCCACAGTCAGAGTAAGATACTTTGCCCTCTGTGCCGCCACTTACATTGCTCGTTCTCCCACCACAGCCTTAAACACACTGCTTTATCATTTGGTCTAATTAAATGTATGTTCCTCCCACTAGAGTCCTGCAGGTCGGGGATGTCTTTCTCACTTTTGTATCACCAGGTGACACAAAACATGGTGGGGAGTGCTTATTGCTGAATGAGCAAATTTGAAATCGAGACCAAAACTTTCAAGATAAATTCATTTATTTAAATTTCCAGAAGTCAGGTCTCTGTCTTTTATCAATATCAAACATGGGATCTGCAGTTATGAAGCCACATATTTTTAAAAGTGATATATGTGAACAGAAACTTCGCTAAGACATAAGCATTAAATAAGAAATAAAAAACACTCTCACTCCACACAATTAAAGGTTATTTCAGAACAAGAAGCGTAATCAGTTCTTTATTTATATATTTATTCTTAAAATGAAGAACATGAAAAATAAAAAAAGCCTCTGTAAGTTGTCAGAGTTATGATGTGTGTGGCAGGAATGTTGAGTCGTTCACCAAAATTTTAATCACTATCTTCTGCTGCAGAAATGTGAATTTGTTAATTGGATTTCTGCTCCTTCGTGTACCTATTGAGAAAGGGTGCTCTGTTCCTCCCCTTTCACTCTGGCAGGCAGCACATTCTCTAATTGACTTTTCTCTAGGACTTTTCTTTCCACCAAATTCCTTTCTAGTCTCCATGTAAGATTTCTAGAGCTCATAACAAACTACAAATAGCAGTTAAGGTTAGCAGCACTAAGCAGCTCTGTCTGTCACTTTTTTATCCAACAAGGGCTAAGAAGCAGAACTTTTCTTCAATTAAAAAAAAAAAATAAAACGTTCACACTGCTACACTCAAATAAGAAAAAAAAAATCAAAGCTTAATAATTAAGGGTAAATTCAGTCAAATGTGAAGGCAATCAAGGACAGAATACTTCATCTAATTGGATCGTTTGTGTGCTTCTCTTTCATTTCCTCTCACCAAGTTTAGAGATCTAGCTAAAAAAAAAAAGACAGTTCATGGAATTTTGAACCCATCTTAGTCACTTACATCCACATATCACACATTGATGTGTTGAAAGTTTGGAAATATAATCCAAATAAAAGTTTTGCAACTGTATTTGTAAAAGTAGTAAAATAACTGAAATTCCATTAGCCCGGCACAAAAGCTTCCCATATCCAAGCCAAGAGACCTATACACTGACTTCTTACACTATTAAACGGAAACAGTCGCATTATTTCATTCTTTATTTCTAAATGTGTACAGCTAAAAAAAAAGGAATGAAATTAATGATTTTTAATTTTTAAAATATTCTGGCATATATTTTTCTTTTCTGGGTTTCAAAAAATGTTACAGAAATGTTGTACACACTCTCTAAAATAAAATGACTCCTTTTTCTTTCTTCCTGGTTTAGAATATGCAAGTGGGACTCGACTTCACATCGAAAATCTCTTAGCCTCTCACTTCTGGGCCTCAGCTTAAAGCCAAAGCACTGAGTAAAAAATGCCTAAACCTTCATTTCAGAAATTATTGTTCATGTTCTATGACCAGGTTGTTCCACAGAATGTGAGCCAAAAAGCCCCATCACACAGGATGATAAGCACCAGCTGAGCCACTTCCCATCTTTGGATCTTCTATACTCCCAGAAAAAGATTTCCTAACACAAGGAAAAGCAGCGTGAGTCCCTGTCAACAGGTACCTGAAGCTTCTCCCTGGGAGTTACTCCATAGGTCCAGAGCACCCTACGTTCCCCAGGAAAAAAACAGCTAACCTAGGCATCCATCAGCAGCTTTCTCTCCTCTCAATCTCTAAGCCATATGTATGAGACGAAACATTCCAAATCTGTATGTAATTCTTTCCCTTATCATCCCTCCCGAAGTCCCCAAATCCCCCTTTTACTTGGAAGACAAATCTGATACTAACAATCTAAAAATGAATCAATCAAATCACTCCTACTAGTGAGAAAGTAGGCACAGAATCTCATCCTAAAAAAATCAGGATGCAGGTTTGGAAACAATACTATTTCTTCCACAATCTTCATTTCTGGCACTGTACTTGATTTAATTATTCATAGTATTATCCAAGTACCCCAACACCCGATGATAATGAAAGAACAAACTTTCACTTTCTAGGTGACAATACCTAAAAAGACTCCAACTTTTTAAAGTATATGTACAGAATCATACTCAAAATCCATGCTAGGAACTCTCCAAATACTGAATCAGATTCCATTTGTTTTACTTAGTTTTACCTTTGTTCTACAACAGCAATTCCAAGAAGCAACAGCATTTGGTTTACGATATATTTACACTTGGAATTGTTAAGTTTTAATTCCTGACTCAATGTGAAGAGCTGGAAGTGAATGATCTAAAATTCTAGATTAATGACTGTGCTATAGGCAGTGTATCCGTTACCACAAGAAATGGTAATCAGAAAACATCTTTATGAAGTTTTCCTTGATATTAAATAATATAGCACATGAAATGACATTATCATTAAAGCAGTTAACACAAATTTTTCCAAAACGAACTGCAAAAATGTATAACTCTGACTTATATATTAAAGTACTACTTTCTGATACAAAGAACTGTCCATCTGTAATGCTGTTCACTCAACTAATTTTCTCCACTGATGAGTTAAAAAGCTTCAACCGATTGAGATGAAAATTAAAAGTACAATATCTAGTGTACATCCAAGTTAAAATTTCAAATATTGATTTATGATTTACTTTAATATTATGTACTTTGAGTCACTTATACCTCCTCACATCAATAAAAAACATAACTAAGATTTTTTAAAATTAATAAATAAAAGTACTGACATGATAGCATGTTATTTTTTGTCAGTCAAAACCATCAACGTATAATTCAAACTAACTAGTAACTAATAACCAATAATGCAGATAACTAGTTCATAACAATTAGCTTCTTATTTAGTTGAATATTATTCTTGACATTATACATCATGGCTCTGGGGAAACATTTAGATTTTCTTCTTGCTAGGAGCATGTATAAAAACTACCTTTTTGTGATTAAGCAGCTAGCCCTCTATCCTGTTCTCAGGCATCACCGTGGTCTGGTAGCTTCATTACTCTTAACTGCCATGTAGCTCGCTGCTCCTTCCTCTCTGGTTATAGCTAGTGTAGATTCAGGACTAGCTATGACTAGTGATAGTCTAAAGAAGGGTCAAGTCTAATTTAAATCTTACATTATGTGCAATTCTTTGCTTTGTGCTTTGATCTCCATCGTTACAAGATTTCTCGGAGAGGAAATAAATATCAGTTCTATTTTCACAAATGCACTCTAGTGTAAGAAACACAGAAAAGAGGAACACAGAAAGGAAGGTGTGTTAGGGTCTAGCCAGGAAAGTAGAAACCACTATAAATATTTATTAAATTACACAAAGGGAATTTCATTAAGGAAATTGGTTATTCTAACGAGGTACAAGCTGAGAAGACAAACTGGGGAGGCTAGCATAACCCAGAGATTTAGCAACAGCAGGAAGCCATGAGCACCCCTAAGCTGGAGGTTCAAAAGGAAAGGGCAGTATTACTGGAACCCACAGGCCATGGTCCTGCAATACAATCTGAAGCCACAGGGGATCTCTCCAGGGCTGGAAGTGTGGAGGAGATAAAGCTGTTACCAAAAAGGCTACCTGAGAGAGAGAGGGAGGGAGGGAAATACTCCAGCTTTCCCTCCCACTAAATGCAGTCTGCAGAGTGAAACCCCCTATGATAAAGAAGAGCCTGCTTACAGAGAAAAAATGACCGGAGGACAAACAGATCTAGAAGCAGCACAAAGCAAAAGGAAAGAAAGGAGAAGGGGAGCCAGTTTCCAACAATGAAAAGACCTAGTCAATCCAATGGGAGTTCTTTAGAAAAACCCACAAACAGGAATAATTGCCAATATTCCTGCACCTTGCCTGAGAAACCCAGGGTGCTGACCAACTTTGTTTTCTTCTCCCAGCCAGAAGAAAGCTGTAAAAATCATAACTTGAGCCGCTTTCTCAGGCACAGGGGTATTGTTCCATTTTTAAAGATGGGAGATTGATAGCCAATTGCAAGTTTAAAAAATACCTCTGATCAAGCATAATAACTAACTAAGCATTTCCTCTACTGAAGAGAAATCTCCAGTGGAGAGCTTTTTCTTGGGAAAAGAAATGTTGTTGGCCAATCTTCCCACTGGGAGACAATCAATTGAAAGGAAGTCTACAGTAGGGAAGCAAGCTATGTTTCGGACGGGTTTGTAAGTACACAGTGGTCAACAACTTTTATGCCTGTGAGACCTCTGGGATGGAGCACAAATGTGAGGAGCTCAACTGCTGTTAGTCAATGGACTCTATTGGACTCTGTGATTGGGCCAGTGTGTCTGGAGACGAGGGAGCTCAGAACCAAACTTTACACCAAAAAAATATTGTGGAAAATAATGAGTAGTAATACATATGCCCAAATTCTGGTTAAATATTGAGGTTCCAAGTTAAATTTCAGGACACACTGTCCTACTGTAGTATACATAATTTTTGACTAATAGGGAGTTACTATGGAAATGAATTCCCTATTTTCAATGAATGCAACTATAATAAAGATGTGACACAATCTTCCTTTCAGTATCCAGGAGCTCTTTTACATCATCATTATAAACATCACACAACGTTAAACAAATATTGTAAAGAAAATCTGATTACTTGGATTCTGTATGATTGAATGACATACTATGTGTGTGTACTATGTTTAAATATGTGTGTGTATAAACATATAATATGTACACACGCAGGCACTTCCCATGGCTGACCTGCACAGGTCTAGTGAAAATAGTGCTTAAATAAGACAGTTGAGCTAATTAAAAATGAAGCATTGTTAAGTATCTTATAAATATTCAAAACTAATAAGTCAACATAACTGTCAATGTTTGTAATCAAATGAATGTTTTTTAAATTAGTTACATTCAATTAATTCTGTAATTCTCAATAAATGTTTATTTTAAATTAATAAAATCTGCTAACATTTTTTTTCCCCCTCGGTAGCATATTTCCTCATTAAGTGACATTATAACTTACTCTCATTAAACCCCAAATCTGGTTTCCCTAACTCATAAAGTCTGTTCTGTTGATTCAAAGACCTCATCGGTGTCCAATACCACTATTTATGTATAAATCAGAATACTGCGTAGACGCACACTGATCCTTAAATAAAATTTCTGTCAAAAAACAGTGCGAATGAATGTGAAAGTCTAAAAGAGAATGAAAGCAACAACTCTTAATATCTTTCTTGGATAAAGACTGACCTCATGTGTTAGAGACCAGATAAATACAGTTGAAATCCATTTTTAGAAGAATATTTACAACAAAGCCACAATTTATAAACAAGTGTGTAATAAAAATTCAAGGAGTGAACTGAGGATAATATAAGCAAAGTAAAATAATATTTAAAATATAAAGCCAACATCCAAGAAAGGCCCTTTCAAAAAAGACTGCCAACTTTCCTCTTTTTATATTTACATATTTATACTAAAGCCTGAAGCAACTATTTTATCAAAGAACAGATGCAACAAAGAAACTCATTTGTTCATTTCACTTGGTAGGACTTTCACAAATGAAGTCATTAGAAAGATTAATTCATTTATTTTACGAGTGCCGCATTGATGCATCCTGCTATAGTAGTTGCTGAAATGAAAATGTAGCAAAACGCATATACATTACAACCAGGTGTGAGTAATAGAGTTATAAAATATAAAGAGTAGCCTCACTGAACAAGTATTACTTACCAGAATGAAAAAAAAAATGTGATAAATTGATATAGCTTATGTAGACACAGCCTATACGAATTTAGAAAAATTAAAATCAAAGTCACTAATTTTTGCAAAATAAGGTACAACAGTATATTCCCGATTCAGTGCATTGCTATGTAAGAATTTTTTTTAATGATTTGATTAAAAATACTATTTTAATTGTTCAGTGTGTTAACTTAAATCATTCAATAACCCTTGAAAGGTTAGCAGGGAAAGGAAAAACAAAACATAAAGAGCAGACGAATAGTTATCAATCTTAACATTCAGCACTGGCACTCAGGTAGAAACAAGGTTCATAAAGTTTTTAAGTAAGATTTATTTTCATGAAAATTATTTTACATTTTTATTTTAATGAAAGAATATAAGTGGGTTAGGACGAAAGAGCTAGAAAGAGCTTTCATACATCGTGATTAATATTTTTCTCAGTAATTAATTCATTCATTTATTTATTTATTTTATTTGTCAACAGCTTCTTTAGTTACTGTATGTTCCAAGCAACTTCCTCTGCAACACTAGAGGGAGGTAAATGCTATGATTATCCTTTTACAGACAAGGAAATTTAGGCAAAAAGATTAGGTGATTTGCCTAAGGTCATATAATCAATAGTCACGGCCATCAGCTTTGATGACAGCAGTAAGTGGTTTGCTACCTGTTGCAAACTTCCAAGAAAAAAATTAATGGATCAGACCTACGTATTCTCAACACTCTGGTTTTGGCTTAACTCTTAAGCCTAAAAAGAACCCAAAACACGGTCATGCAACAAACAGCCCTTCATAATACTCACTGGTTCGTACGCACAAGGGAATATTTCAGAGCTGAATGAATTTAAGAATACATATGTTTCACGCCTCAAAATATCACTCAGGTACCATAATTAATCAGAAACAGATGAAGTGATAATGTATGACTAAGCAGAAATATCACCCCTAAAGTAGCAAAATAGAATGTTCTTCTTTTAGAATAAGACATTCTAAACTGATTAGGTGTTTGGAAATTTAAAAGGCAAGGAAGTTCATCTTTTATTTCCACCCTGTGAATAAACAAGGAAAGGAAGTTGATAAATTGAGTTAGCTGCATGAATGAACATTCTTTCAGTTACTTATGTTAAATTGACTGAAAAAAAATCAATTTTGTTTTCCTTTAGAAAACATTTCATATTTTCAAACATAAGCACTTTTAAATTGTATGTTTTTTTTAAGTTTTTAAAATATGACTATGGTCCAAGAAAATGGCAGAAGTTTGGTCACTTTGTTTAGCTGTCTGTTACCCACCAACCCTCCAAAAATCCTCTATTTAAAAATAGAAACTAGCAAACATGAAAAATTTCAACCAAACCCATACTTGACATATTCCAAGAACTCAGTTCATGTTTATAAGCTGAATAACTGAAGCAACAATAAGATTTAATGTAGCATCAGAATTAATATTAACTAACACTTGAAACTTTAAAAAATATCAACAATCTAAAAAGAAAATAGATATATCCCTAAATTATGAAAAATATGAAAGTTTTACATAGCATAGAATAAATTTTTTGCCAAAATTTCTTTACCATCTTCCTTAATAATCATTTAAAATAAGATCTTCCTTAGTGACTGAAATTATCTCAACTGATCTGATATAAATCAATTCATTATGAATTTGTGGCATTAAATTCATGAATCTGCAGCATTTCTGAGGTTTGCATTCCAAATACATGTAAAAATAACTTGGGTGCGGCCGGATGGCTCAGTTGATTAGAGCTCGAGCTCTGGATGGGATGGCAGGGTTGCTGGTTCAATTCCCAAATGGGATGGTGGGCTGTGCCCCCTGCAACTAAAGATTGAAAAAGGCAACTGGACTTGGAGCTGAGCTGTGCCCTCCACAACTAGGTTGAAGGACAGTGACTTGGAGCTGATGGGGCCTGGAGAAACACACTGTTCCACAATATCCCCCAATAAAATTTAAAATAAAATAAAATAATTTGCCACTTTGACATTTCAGACTCCATAACCCTATTGGTTCAACTGTTTTTTTCCATTAATATTATACGTTAATATTAATTATTATCCTGCTCACCTCCATGTTACTGTGCATTCTTAAAAAGCATATTAAATAATATGATTTTATCATGTTGCATTAGTAACATTTAAAACTTTTTCATCCCTTAAAGGTTTTTTTTTTTCTTATTATGGAAATTTTCAAATATAAACAAAAGTAATGAGGACAGTATAATGAAGC
This sequence comes from Rhinolophus sinicus, assembly GCF_057876585.1. Taxonomy (NCBI): domain Eukaryota; kingdom Metazoa; phylum Chordata; class Mammalia; order Chiroptera; family Rhinolophidae; genus Rhinolophus; species Rhinolophus sinicus. The sequence continues at coordinate 72,954,658 of NC_142503.1, forward strand.
CCCATGTCCTATAACCCAGCTCAATTATCCGTATTTTGCCATTTTTGTCTCCTTTATTGGCCTATCTGTTTTTCTGTTTCTTCTTTGTATCCCCTTTATAATATTTTAAACCAAATCCCTAACATTGTGTCATTTTACTAGTAAATACTCAAGTATATATCTCTTACTTATAAAGTTTTTTAAATATAACAAATATTTGGAAAATTCCCCAGTGAGCAACTTGAGCCTAGAGTATTATTGAAGGGAAGGTTCTTAACAACAAATGCAGTTTCTTTCAGAGATACAGGGGTATTAAAGTAACCTATTTCTTCTTGAGTGAGCTTTGGTAGTTTGTATCTTTCAAATACATTTTCCATTTCATCTAATTTGTAGAATTTATAGGCATAAAGATGTCGATAATATTCCCTTGTTATGAGTTACGGCATTGGCAATTTGAGTTCTCCATATCTCTCTTTTTCTTAATCAGTCTCAATAGCAATTTATCAATTCATTTTATTAAGAACCAGCTTTTGGTTTTATTAATTTTCTGTTATTTTTATGTTCTGTATCATTTATTTCCACTTCGCTCTTCATTCATTCCTTTCCTCACTTACTTTATCCACGGTTGACCGTGGATAACTGAGCCCACCAAAGGCACAACTGCAGATAAGGAGGGATTACTGTATTTTACCTAAAGAGTACTTCAGCAGCATCACACTAAATCTGATGTGTTGTGTTTTCATTCTCATTTAGTTCAATATACGTTCTAAAGATTTTTTCTTTACTCATGGGTTATTTAGGATTGGATGCACTAGGAAGATGAGCCACAGATATCTGGAATTCTCTGTGTGGTTCTCTCCACTCCAGTAATCTGTCCTCTAAACTCTGGCTGCCTTGGTGTCTGGACTTTCTGTTCTGTCTCAGCTCAGACAGTCTGCCTGCGTCCTCCCTCCCTGTACTGCATGTTGGAAACTCTTTCAATGCATGAAACCGAAAAATCATAGGCTCTTCTTGTTTGTTTCTCATATCTCAGGGATCACTGTCTTTGGCTGTCTAATATCCAGTGTCTTGAAGACCATTGTTTCGTTTATTTTATCTAGTTTTCTGGGTTGTTTCAGGGAAGAGAGTAAATCTGGTCCCTATTCCACCTTAGCTAGAATAAATCCACTTTTGCTTTTTATATACATCATTATGAACTTATGACTTTTATACATTTTGTTTGTTTTAGTCCATTGCAATCATTTTTTTTTTTTTGATGTTCAAAGTATCCCAACTTAGGCAAGTGGGAGCTACTACATGTTGGCCTTTGGGTTCTTTTGACATGTTTCTACTAGTCCCTTTAGTGGTAAAGATATTTAGGCACTATAGTCTAGACACTAGGGGTTAATTATATATTTGCATTTGCCAAACTTGTTTTTAAAAAGTAGGAGAGAGAGCAAGAGAACAAGATAGAGATATTTTACATTTATAAATAGATACACTGCAACAGAAAGAACACACTTCTGTTGGAGAAGACTCAATTCTGCCACATACAACAAGTCACTAACATTCTCAACTGTTAAATGGAGGCCTCAAAAGTTCTTATCATTGTTTCCTAAATCTGGATCTCCAAGTTTCCAAACACAGTCCAGTAAACATGACTGTATCTTCTCAACCTGTGTGCATTCAGTCTTTGCTATTTCTGGACTCTCATTTACATAGTCATAGCAGCTTAGAAGGAGGGCCTCCTGTTCCAATATTGATTGATATTAACAGAATCTACTAAGAGTGTATCATCAATAAATATTGCAAAGTAAGTAAGTCTCCAGCAAGACAGTATATCAAAGTAAAACTAAGTCCAAGGCACCACATTAATAGGATATCAATATTCTTCCATCCAATCTTCTGTCCTCTTGCCCTTGGTTTAACAATCTAAGTTATTACAAACCCCCAATTTTCCTTTCTAATTTACCAAAAACTTCACATTTCTTAGTTTCAGTGAAATCCCCACATAGTCTCTTCCAGATCAATGATTCTTAAATTCATAGATTCTTCTGGGTGCAAGAAACTCTAGAGACAGATTCCCCTAGTCTATACACATCTCTTCATAGACAGGTAACTAAGAACTTTCATGGTACTTGCTTCTCCAGCAGACTGAGAACCAGAGAGTCAGTAAAGTAACAGTTGGAGAGATTTTTCAAATCAGATAAAATTAAACATGTATCGACTGAGAGTCTCAACACTCTATATCTGACACCTCCCTCATCATTTATTTAAAAATTACATACCATGATGGTAATCAATTATTTTGAAACTATACATCATGATGATAATAACAGTAATACAACTTTCTAAGGGCATTTATACATTTATAAACATGTTGTGAATGTAAATTACATTTCGGGTAATGTCTTAATATTAAAACACTTCATGAAAATGCAAATATTTTAACAAAAAAGCTTTAATTTCATTAAAAGCTGAATTCTACCCTTGGTTTTCAATCGATAAAACAGTTAAAATAGTTTTGCAAAAGCTATGCATGTTTAATTGCTATCTTGCCTTTACTTGAATCCAAGAAGCTGAGCAATAATATCACGCCAGAAACCAGTCTTCTCATCAAAGCAAAGACGTTGTTGAGCAACACAAACGATCCTCAAAACTTTGTGGACCAGCTTTGATATGAGTCCAGGAGATTCTGACTGCTGACAGGACAAACCACCAATCCTGGCCCATAATTTTGAGAACCTTCTCAGCAAATTGAGCTTTCCAGTGCTGACATTTGTTGCTGCTGCTATTTTGTCACACAGAATAATTCTGATCTTTTAAGTACCAGGGTACTATAATTTTTGGCCATCTCAAAATGCTCAGGGAAGCACTTACTGATCTAATAAGTCTTGTTTTGTCTTTAATGAGTACAATTTTGAGTGATCGTAAAAATCCCACATACGGTCCTTATAACACTTGTTGTGCACAATCTGTTCATCCAAAGCCATTTTGACTCTACACCATAAACAGCATCGGAGGTGACTAGAAAAACATTCATCTACCAAGATGTTTGGGCCAAGGTTACAGGAAATGAATAAAAAATTATAGTTACATATGGTCTCAGTCGTACTAAGATGTTCCGACAGAGCAATAATTGAGAAGGTGGCTATCCTCCCCACTGGCTTTAGGCTCCAATCCTCAAAACACAATTAAAGCAGATCGGTCATTTAAGACACAGGACAATCACAGGCTCTGCTTTAGATAACTAGACTGGAACAGTGATTTCTTTTTTTTTTTCTCAAAGTTTACTCTGATGTTCCAGGTATTTTGACATCATAACATCTATTTTAATATTAGTAACTACCATTTCCTTAACATTTAACGGCAATCTCGATACTAAGGCAAGCGCTGTGCTTACGTTACTTCAATGAATACCCTGAAAAACAGTTTGCCTGCTTAGCTGGGTAGTAAATGGCAGAGACGAGATTCAAACTCGAGCTGACAACAGAGCCCAGGCTCCTACGCACTGTGCCTTCCTGTCAGAGTCCTAGGTAACTCTCATAAATATTTGCTCTTTTCCTAGGGAAGGAAAAAACAAACATTATCTCCCACTAAACTGTAAGCTTAAAGAGACCAAGCCCAAAGAGCCCTGGATCTTTTCTGTTTTATTTCGGCATTGTGCTGCTAACACAGCAGTTTTTTTAATAGTAGGGAACTGAAGGAAGGTTGAATGAATAGGTTACTCAGCTAATTAAGTGGAAAAGGCAAGACTCACATCCATTCACCTAAGTACTTACTACATAATCTGGGTAAAACCTATACAGTGACAAATTTCAGATAATACACAGGTAAATTTTATAGTAGCCAGTTTTTCATTACATGTATGTAAGAATTAGCTCCTAATTATTTTACAGCTCTGGAAAGCAGTCGAGATGGCACACAAGTGAGAGATTACAAAGGAGCTGGCATTTTTGTCACTGCTAAAATATGAGATTTTATATATTTGCTATTATGAAAGCTTTGAGGTTAACTTTTGATATACATCAACCTCACATATTCAGCTTAATCCTACGCACTGACCATATTCCCTTCTTAAAAGATAAATATTCAGAGGACCTAAAGATACGCAAGCAATTAAAACTTCAATCAAAAAATTTTCTAAATGCAATACATTAGGTTAACATTTAAATAATTCTTGTCACATATAACAGTTTTCTGATTGCATATATTTCATAGTCATTAGCAATGCAAAAGCAAACACATAGGCTTCTCATTTACACGAGTAACCCATTGCAGAAAGGACAGGTTTGGTTGTCGTTTGCCTTAACCTGATCACCGTCACCAAACACTGATCCACGTCTGTAATAGTCTGACTTCCTCATTCGGGCACATTTAACGGCGCAAGGGCATCGACAGGGATGCTATCGGGCAACACTAAGGAGAAGCCATGGTACCTACCTTGGTTAGGTGAATGACTCCTTTGGAAGTCACCGAACAGCCCATGAAGCCGACATACTGAAGTTCAGGACAGTGCTCAGCAAACGCTTTCACCGACTGATCTGTCACCTGGGGAGAGACGTGAAGAAAGGTGTTCAAGGTGGCATTCCAGTGAATGTAAGGATTTGGCTCCTCCAATGCCATCTGCCCAACTGGCATCATTAATATGCCCCTGTCCATTGGATCATGTGAATCGGGACACAAATATGCGGCAGTATCGCTTGTGGTTTAAAAAAAAAATCCTTCCTTGACCCCACATCCCTTCTATGACCCCATGTTTTCCCACTTCTTTGAGAAAACATCTCAAAGATGTTGACACTACCTCCATTCTCCATTCGTCATCTCTCTCTCTCTCAATATATGTATTGTTTAGTGACATGTAATTCCCATACCATAAAGTTCACCTTTTCAAAAAGTATAATTCAGTGGTTTTTAGTATATTCACAAGGTTGTGCAACCATCACCAATATCTAATTTTAGAACATGTTCATCCCCACAGAAAGAAACCCCACACCCAGTAGCCATCAGTCCCTTATTCCACCTTCTGCCCCAAACCCCTGACCACTTTCTGTCTCTACATTTACCTAGTCTGGACATGTTTTATAATTGAAATTATACAACTGGTTCCTAAAGTGCAACAATGGTCTCCTTATGAGGTTTCTCCCTTCCAGTGTTTCATCCAACAAATCTGGTTTTGCCTATCACTGCTTCAAATTCTTCAGATTTGGATGGTATGACGGTTAATGTTATGTATCACCTTGACGACACCATTAGGTGCCCAGGTACTTGGTTAAACATCATTCTGGGTGTTTCTGTGAAGGTGTTTCTAGATGAGGTTAACATTTGAAATGGTCAAGCAGACTGCGCTTCCCAATGTGAGTGGAGGCGTCTTAAGCAACACACTGAAGGTCTGAAGAGAACAAAGAGGGTAAGTAAGAAAGATTGTGTTTGTGTTCTCTCCCTCTCTCCTTCTCTCCACAGCCCCCACCCCAAATCCCTGACTGTCTTCCAGCTGGGACATTTGGGACATTGGTCTACTACCTTCAGACTTAAACTCAGCCTGAAATGTACACCATCAGCTCTCGGGGCTCTTATGCCTTTGGGCTCAGATGGTATCGCAGGACTACACCATCAGCTTTTTCTGTGTCTCCAGATTACCAACTACAGATCTGGGGCCTTCTCAGCCTCCATAATTACGAGTCAATTCCTTACCTTAATCTCCACACACACACACACACCTCATACTAACTTTTTTTCTCTGGAGAACCCTGACTAATACGTATTAGAATCCCCCGAGGAATTTACTTAAAAAACTCACAGCCAAGAGGGGTGAGGTCCAAGAACCTGTACTTTTAACAAACCCCTGAGTGACTGACTCCCAGGCATATGAAAGCTTGAAGCCGCAGTGCTGCAAAGAAGTTACATTGACATCTTCTGGCATTTCTACCTGGCCCTGCTTTATTTACATAAAGGGCAGAGTTCAATTCCTGTTTTGTCTTTCCCACCTCCCCAAAATTTCCATGTATAGAATTTTCTTCTTATAATTGTGCTAACATTTTTCTCTACTGTTCCACAAAGTTGTAGCTTATAAAAGAAGGTCAAATATTCTTATCATAGGCTTAATTTCAGATTCACTTTCCTCACAGTCAAGATAAAATCAACAAGTTAAACACTTTTGTTAGTTTTTCAAACAGCAGTGACTTACATCTCCTTTGCATTAGCTTTAATATCATGACTCTGTATCTTCCTTATCTGTTCTGAATAGATATTGGAAAATAAAGGTATGTGGGTAGCATTAATTCTAAAACAACACAAGAGCATTTTCCTAAAATAATGAAACCAACAGTATCCATGGTGCATCTGATAAAAGATTAATTCTGCCCTCAAAAGTAAAGTATGCTTCAGCATATTTAATGCCATTGATAAATTAAAAATGGGCTTTCCTGACACCCAGCTTTCTAAAAACATTACGTTAAAAAAGAATATTTAAGGCACTAAAATTGCCTGAAGCTTCAATAAAAACCCTGAAAAATCTCTATTTTAAAAAGGGGGCAGGGGGAGTAACAGAGGTTAAGTACAGATGCACAGTTGGTTAAATATCCTGCCCAATCTCACTCTAACATCAAGCCTTTCATATATCCATCTTTAAGGAACTCAGTTAAGGATTAAGAACAAAAGAAAACTCAGGTCCAAGGTGTTAGAGCTTTCAGAGAGAAGAAAAAGGGGAATTAAAAATGTGCATGGTGGCTTCCTCTCCTTCCGCTTAAGCAGTCAGAGTAAGAGAGTTCAGGGGAGCCTCCAGTATCAACAGAGTCCTGTGGCCAAGCAAGACCAAACTCCGTGGGATATAGGAAGACTTGTCGCCTTGGGTGTGTTTCTGGAGACTAATAAAAGGGCCTTGACGATCTGGGTGGGGTTTGGCTCCCTTTCCACAGATAGAAGATCAGCCCAGAAAATGGGGCTGAAAGCCTGACCAGAGACAAAGGTTGCTGGAGGCTGCAACTGGTGAGCATCTGTTTCTCTGGGACTCTGGAACCTGACTGTCTCATTTCAAATCCCAGGTATACCACTTTACTCCGTAGCTCCGTGATTGTAAGCAAGTCATTTCACCTCTCTGTACTTTGTTCCTTCTATCATATGGAGAAAGGAAAAGTACCTCCGTCACAGGGTAGGGAGTAAACAATACATGCAAAATGTTATATTTTGTTATTTTAAAATCTGTTCTTAGAGCATGCTAGTTTACTCTCCTAGTTACTCCAATAGATTCTGATAATTCAGGGACTCTAGGTTACGAGCTGAACTGTGAGGTGGGAGTAAGGGAGACCTAAGTGGAAGTTTATTTCCATTTTTAGCATTATGGTTTTTTAAAAAAATCCCATTTTTGTTAAGGTACTCAGCCTGACTGCACATCAGGACCACCGGAAGAGCTTTCTGATTTAATTTCTGGGTAAAGATATGCATTCATTTTATTTTAAAAGCACCCCCAGGAGATTCTAACAGCCTGGGTTACGAACAAGTTCTAAGGCCTTTCACACAAAGTGTGGTCCACATACCAGCACCACTGGTGTCAACCTGGAGCTTGTTGAAACTGCAAAATCTCAGACTCCAAAATAGACCTACTGAATTCTCATCTGCATATTAACAAGATCCCAGAGTAAGTCTTACGCACTTTAAAGCTTGAGAAAAACTGCTGAAGGCACAAAAGACGACGGCATCTTCTTGGGGTAAGATGAAGCAAAAACTGGATAGCTGTGTCATAAGCAAAGCACTACAGAGAACTGTTTACACAGCTTTATTGGGAATCATTTATGCCGTAAAATTCACCCATTTTAAGGGGATAGTTCATTAAGTTTTAGTAAACGTACACAGTTGTGCAATCATCACCGCAATCCAGGTTTAGAACACGTCCATTGCACCATCCCCCAAATTTCCTTTATTCTTTATGCCCATATGCAGTCAATCACAGCTCCCACCCTAGACAACCAGCAATCTGCTTTCTATCTCTATAGTTTTGCCCTTTCTAGAAATTTCATATAAACAGAATTGCATCATAAGTAGTCTTTTGTGTCTAGCTTCTTTCACTAGCATAATGTTTTCGAGGTTCATCCTTGCTGTTACACATATAAATAGTTGGCGCATTATATTACCAAGTAGAATTCCACTGTATGGCTATACTACATTTCATCTACTCACCAGATGATAAACATTTGAATTGTTTCCAATTTGGGGCTTTGATTAAAAAAAAAAAAGTAAAGAAATGCTGCTATGATCATTCACATACAAGTCTTTGTATGGACATATATTTTCATTTCTCTCAAGTATCTAGGAGTGAAATTGCTGAGTCATGTGATAAATGTAGGTTTAATTTTTTACACATTTTTAAAGTTGGCCTGTTTGTCTTATTGAGTTGTAAGAGTTCTTAATATATTTGTATACAACTCCTTTATCAGATATTTGTTTCACAAATATTTTCTTCCAGTCTGTCCCTTGCCTTTTCATTTTCTAAATGGTGGTCTTAGCACTAACACTTAGGTCTATGGAGTTAGTTTTTGTGAACAGTGTGAAGTAAGTGGAAGGTTCCTTTTTTTGCATACGAATATCCTATTGTCCCAGCACCATTTGTTGAAAAGACTACATACTATGCAGGAATTTTGAAACTCCAACCTGGAATGATTTGACTTGAGGGATCATAGGAGTACTTAGTCAGAGGCTGTGGGAAAACCAGGCACAAGATAAAAATTAGTATGCAAATAGAAATGTGGATCAGAATTTAGAAAGAAGCATCAGAAAATGAAGGGAGAATGAGATCAGCTTGCAAAACAGGTTTGGATCTGTTAGTCAAGGCTGTGACACAAAGAGGAAGATGAACCTCAGCTTCAACAGTGCTCCTCTTTACACAGCAGAGGTAGAGAAGAGACCATCTCCTTAAGCCGGCATTCTACAAGACAAACGACACTTTCATGTCTGCGTGAAAAGCGCGCAGATGCATTCAGTGTGACGACGGGGAAACACATTGGTGGCAAGGAGTCTACTGTGTCTTCAGAGTTGAGAGAACCATGAAAAGTCTGAATAATATAAACCCACACAATTCTCGTAGAGCTTCAGTTTGTGACTCTTAAGGAGCCTTCTTGAGTTGTTAAACCAGAAGCAAATGAAAACCAGAAACGCAAGAGGCAAAGAGGACGAGGAAGAGGATGCTGGTTCTCACAAGCTCGGGAGAGCTACATTCCATCAGAAACCTCTTGAGGGTGGTTTCTTGTGAGATCAAACATAGGGACAGAAGCGATACCTTTCCAGGAGGTAGAAATAATAGGCCTAGAAACTTCTAAAATAGGAGGCAAACGTAATAGTGTGGCGAAAATGACCATCTAGGACTGAAATACTCGTGGCTAGAAGAAAGAGAAAGAACACCAGACAAGCAGTAGAGGGTCACTAATTTTGCTTGGAGAATTACTGTTTATAAATGTGATTCTGAACTGTGGAACTGCCAAATCTGAAGACTCAGTCTCTGGACACAGCTCACATACGAGTCTTTGCATGGACATATATTTTCATGTCTCTTGAGTAAGTATCCAGGAGTGAAACTGTTGAGTCAGGTGATAAATGTAAGTTTAATTTTTCACCCATTTTTAAAGTTGGGCTGAGTTTTGCGGTGCTAGCAGCCAAAGATCTGAAGGAGTAAATAATAAAAACAGCTAAATAATAAAAATGACTGTATTTCCTACGGCCTGACTGTGTGCCAAGCTCACTGCTCTCCTATGCATCTTCAGGGATGCTCAGAACAGCCCTGAGAGGCATCATTAGCCTCATTTAACAGGTGATTAAATTAAGCCTATTAGAAATAGACTTCCCTCAACAAATCAAACCACTAGCAGGTGGCAACGTGGGGCATAAGTTGGTCTTTTAGGTTTTGAAACCCATGCTCTTTACCTTATATAAATTAGACTGTAATTCATTTCATGGTGCTAATCTCACTTAAATGCAAATGAAAATTCAAGGCACTCCTCTCAGCCCCAGAGAAGTAGAGTGGCAAGGATCGAGACAAAATGGATCCACTTTTTAAATAATTTTCTAAGGGACGTGCTACCTTGATTACATTTTCATCTGCTGAAGATAGAATGGCTGTGGGGCCAACGCTGTGACAGTCTTGTGTATTCTCAGAACCCTCCCCAAAGAGGGAATCACAGGACCGGATTGTGATCACCTAATTCACAGGTGTTGAAGAAGCTGGATTAATAGGAGTGAATTATGAAAACACAGAAGCAGAAATTGATAATCCAAGAACGCCCTTTTATCTAGAAAGGATTAAAATTAAAGAAAAAAAGGATGGGAGAAGCTTTTACATAAATTTCAGGATTCTAAATAAAGAGATGCACGTTTTTCTTATTTTAAGACAGTTTCTTAGAACACAGTAAGAGAGATCTATGTTTATCAGAATAAAAATTGAGTCAATGAAAGCGTTTCACAATCTGCGCTGAAAGATTAACTTTTTGGGAATGATTGTTAACATATCTGGGAGAAAAGGAATTTGTAGTATTAATTGCTGGTGCAATTGTCATGCTGGGTCTCTAGTCCCGCTCCCCACATAAGAACGCAGGACGTGGTGAGGCCAAAAAGGAGCACCCACAGAGCCATGGGTAGGGGGTTCACACCACTATTTCTCCATGGCAGCTGGGTTGAAGACACAGGAAGCAGGAGCCACGTGATCCGCAATCTGCCATCTCCTCTCTGCCAACCAACCCCACCTGCTAGCTGCAATCCGCGGTCCGCTTCTCTGCCAACCAACCAACCTCCCAAAGTAGCCACGGCAGTTATATTAGTGGCTAATGGCTAACTGGTAACAGCTGCTGGCCACCCAGCCACAGCTGATGGCCATCTAATAACTGAGCCAGCACGTTTCCATGTGAGGCCAAGAGCCTGGAAATTGCTCTCTGGGACTCTGACCCCACAGCAATCTTTGGACATTTTTATAGTTCTGGCATTAGAGAATTGTTCTGTGTAATCCTACATGAGTGTACTAAATGATATAAGAGTATTTCTTGAGCATGCTCAGAAAACTTTTTTTTAAAGTTTCCCCTAGACTTCAAATCTACTAATTCAAGGCCCAGAAGTTATATTTTTATTAAGTTACGGTAATGATTCATATGGAATCAACCCAGAAACAGTCCCACGACTAAATCTAACCACCATGGCTAATGAGACCCTGCAAATTAGTACTGAAGATGGCCCTGAGTCTACTTTGGGGTTATCTCTTTGCCATTTCTGCTGCCACCATAGACCACCATGGTCCAAGATATGTCATCCTTCTCATGGACATCTTCAATAACCTGCACACTGGACCTCTTTCTGACACTCTTGATCCCACAAATCTATTCTCCACCCGTCAAGCCACAGTGATCTTTCAAAAAGCAGAAATCAGAAGTCAGACTGCTATTAAAAATCTTCCAATGGTACCAATGACTCTAAGAATAAAATCCAAACTCCTTCTGTAACCTATAAGGCTCTGCGTGACCTGACTCTTCCCAATCCCTCCCAGCATCCATCCCAGCATCTTCTCTCCTTGTTCACTGGGAGGTGGTCTTCCCATCTACCTCATTCACTGCTCTAGCTCCAGTGCCTGGCGCAGGACCTGGCACACAACAGGAGCTCCAAAGATAAAAATGAACGAATGAAGAACCGTCTTGCCGCATGTTAACGACTTGTTGGTTCAATACTGAAAAATAAATCCTTTTCACAGCCAAGAAAATTTACACTGTGGATCTAATTGATTCCATGTGGCACAAAGCAGCAGTGGCTAAGAATAAGATAAATGGCTTCATGAAAGAAAAGACAGGATTTTCAAAGAAAACAATAGCAGCACTTTGATTCTGGAGTGACCTGGAAAACTAATGTGAGGAAATTAGTAGGGACACTAACTACTCTCACTCAGGACCTCAGACCAATTCAAGGCCTTCTTTCCACCTCTACAGAAAAAGAGCAACGGGGATCAAGGGCATAATGAGCCTACTTCCTAGGGAATTTTCCAGGAAGAACACTAAGCTTTGGTTCCTTTTACATGCCTTGCATTCGGAGGGGTCAGTGGGCCTATGGGACGCCCTCACCCTCTGAATGCAAAGTAAAGCCAGTATGAAGCAACCTGCTCTAGCTATGTTCTAACTGAGCTTTATAACCAAGCAGCAAAATGACTACCATGTATTGCACTTCAGAGAGACTCAACAGACTAGAAGAGCCATGTGGATTCTGGGCAGGTTTCAGCTGGAATAGAGTTTAGTTGTCCAAGTATCGCCTCTGCCATGCAGCAGGTGTTAACCACACAAATGGGCTATTGGTTCAGGAAAACAGGAGAGAAGTGCCCCCGGTAGTGAATGGCTACCCCAGCCCACTGAATCGGCAATAACTTTAAAAATAAAAAGTGCACGTTTATAGTGTGCCTAATGAAGGGCTTGTTTCACTCGGGGTTGCTTAGTCTCTTAACTCCCTTCAATTCAACCAATACTTGAGTAACTACAATATGCACAACACCTCCTGTTAAATACTAATGCAGTATGAAAATAAGGTACAGGCAGAGGCTACAGGTTGGGATGTGAACAAGTCTAGCTTCCACAACTACCAGTGAGATCCTTGGGAACATGTTCGTCTATACACTGCCTCCCAGATTAGTTCAGTTCAGTTTCCCAAGAAGGCCTTCTGACTAGATCTGAAACCAAGAAGAATAAAAAGATTATGGAGGAAGTAAAGCCAGGAAGAACAGTTATGACTTTATATTAAGTGAATCTATTTTATTGGTAATATGGCAAGTGTAGGGCTTTAAAAATATAAGATCCCTTGAGTTCCAACATACTACAAGCCTATAACTGATGGAACCATTCATTAAAGGATCTTAGGGAAGGGTGATGAAAGGAAACTTGTACTTCAAAGTCCAGCTGTGTATCACAGGACCAGCTAAAGGCATATCATGGCCTCAGAAAGGCCGGCCAGGAGGCTATGGCTGCAGCAGGGCTCACCTCCTAGGAGAAAGCAGTATACCACACCAAGGGGTACCTCGGTTAGGCCTCGCCTCACGCCCAAGTCAGAAAGCACCCACATCTGACAACTGACAAAGAGCATGTGAAATACTGTGATTATAAAAATCCCAAGTGGAAATAATTTTATTTAACTACCCAGTAAATATACCATTATACATATGGAGCTTTAAAAATGGAACACAATAAAATTTCCCCATTTGTTTATTTAACTCTTCAAAAGCTATTTAAAAATTCTTTTTTCATTTTCACAGTCCTTTGCTTTTCAGTATTGTATCTTTCACAGGGTGTATGGTATGTACACTTACAATTACCGCACTAAAAAGCCATCTACTTTGAATAGTATTACAAAAACACAAAACATATTAGCACTTGTCCCATGAAAGGAAATAGTTAAGTATGGAGACAAAACACTTGGTATGAATTTGCTTCATTAAACGATTCAGTAAGACCTTCATCGCTATACTCTTCATTTAATAAAATTTTATATTTTCAGTAAATTTTAAAAACAAATCTAAAAGAAGATTACATTAATGCAATTTTCTTTTAAACCATGGTTAGACAACTATATTTATTGAGCACATGTTATGCGTTCAGTAATGTGCTACATACAAAGATTGAGACAGACAGACCCTCATAGAACTTACAATGTAGCAAGAAGAGCAAATGTTAAACAAGCTCTTAGTACAAGTGTGATTACTATATCAATACAGTCATTTTCAGTAGTCAATGAATTATTAGTTTCTATATATGACACAATTACATAGTTTACATGGAAAGAAGGAAAAATGTAATTAAAAATTATACTAAATTATTAAGAATAAGATTTTCCCCAAGTATTTTGAACTGTCTTAATCACATGCCTGATATCATTTTAGTACAGTGCTATAATCAGTATTGCTTTTATATACCATGAGGAAAACAAGAATTATTTAAGAATTCATATTCACTAGTATGACTTTGACTTTAAACTAACATCATACAATTATTTCATTAAGTAAATTAGAAACACAAGGCAGTGAAATTTAATTTAGCTTTTTATTATGAATAATTTAAAAAATAGGCAAAAATAGTGAAATAAGCCTCCATTAACCATCAGCTAGCTTCAATAATTACTAACTCATGGCCAGACTTGTTTCCTCAATAGTGCCATCCACTTTTAAAACATCACATTTATAAGTAAATATTTCAGTATATCCCTAAAAGATAAGGCTCTTTTAAAAGTCACAGCCATAATAACACTATCATTTTAGAAAAAAAAAAATGTTCATGTGAGAATTAAAAACTATGTATAATTTTTATGGAGATAACAACCCAACGAAAGTAATTTCAAAATCTCATTAAAAATCTACCACAATTTTACAAAAACTGACCCTTTGTCAACAAGGGCATTAAAATTCACAACTAATCATTTTCTAAAAGTCAAAAATTCCATTAGTGTCCAATGAGAATCTGATCATTTGATTGCTTATTTGACCTTCCCTGGTTTTTGCTCATTCTATCTTGCTTAATGTTAGTCTAGGTTTGGAAAAGTCAGATTGGCTGATAAAAAAAGATTTATATGTTACACATTCAAGTATTGTGACAGGGAAAGACACTGATCCGGAACTAATGGCATAGATATTTGTCCCTACTAAAAAGATCTATGATAAGTTAGGAATGACTCAACCACCTGCCTTCAATTTTCTGATCAAGTTTCTTTGACTAATACTGCTTTAGTTTATTGAAATTCAATATTTGGATAATCTAAATGAAAGAGAAGAATTAGTCTATTCTGCATCTGCTCCTCCTTTAATGAAAAGAGTTCTCTAAAAAGTAATCTACTAATGCAACAACCATACAGCGTATGCAGCAATAATATTTATAAAGCATTTTCTACTTACACAAATACATTTGTCCAATTGCCCAGTTAGATAAGCTGGTGCCATCTCCATTTCACAAATGTTGAAACAGAGAAGTTAAAGTAACTTGCCCAAGTGCTCTTTCCATTACAACATACGCAATAACGCACTTCAAATACAACCAAAATCTATTTGGGCACTAAATTTGAGATCAATTATGTAACAAGTAAACATAATTGACAATGAAGTAGTTGCTTTATAAATGTACAATTGAGTCTTTGGTCATATCACAGGAAAAAAATGTTTTAATTCTCTAAAAGTAAAGTCTCTTCCAGGCTGTCAAACTTTAATTTCTAAATAAAACCTTTAAACTAACAGATATGGTAAGTTGGAGAATTCATTTCAAAGAGTATCAAGAGTTCACAGGAGTATGACTAAAGTCTAAATTAAACCTACCACACAAATCACTTACCAGAATTTGATTGTGTGGATGCATCACATGTTATGTAAGAAAATAGGGAAAAATAGAAGCGGTAGACACAGCTTGAATTCTGAATCATCTAACTTTGAAAGAATTTTCATCACAACAAATGAAATGAACTTAAATCCCAAAAGGCTAACACACAAAGAACAATAGAAGAACTCTGAATAGCAAAAGAGCTACTTAGTATTTCAAAGAGCATGCTAAAATTCACAAAGCAAGAGGAAAGCCAGCCGTGATGAAGGTCATTTTCTTAGCCTTCTCAACTGCCTACGGTCCTTTCCTTACCTACGATGTATGTCACTGGGCTCCCTGCCTTCTCCCTCAGCCTCTGCCTGAATACTCTCTCCTCCGTCTCAGGCCACTGGTTGTCCTCTTCCCTTTCCTGAATTTCCTTCTGTCACCTTATCTCCTGTCTCGGCTTCTTTCCTTGCCTTTTCCTCATGCTTGTTCTGAATCCTTCACATCTTTTGATCCTGTCACATCTTTTCTTAACTGGCAGGTCATAATATGGAATGAAAGCATTTTAAGTATAATTATTGTACTATTTCAAATTGGTGATATTGAACCTTTTAATTATCTCAAAAAGAAATGTAAGAATATATGACGCTGTGAAATCACTGGACACAGACTGCCTGGGTTGCAATCCAGCTCCACGTCTTACTAGCTGTGTAAACTTAAATAAGTTATTTATTATCCAAAAGTATGAACATGGGCTATGGATCTAATGGTGTTCTTGTAAGCATTCCAAAAGAATGCCCATGTGCTGGGCACGTACCACGTAAAGCGATCAATAGAGGTCAGGCTCTACTTATGTATACACTTCCTTTCTCCAAGTGCTTGGAACTGGCATTTTGAACATTATTGTACAAAGTTAACTTTCATTCCCATCATTACACTTGGCAGCATACAAATCAGCATTTAATGAAAGTCTCTGTTATGTAAGCCCCACCTACTCACCACCAAGCCATTAGAAATAGAAATGACAATACATAAACTGTTCTATTTTATACTTAATCACCAGGCTGAAGTTATATCAGAGGGAAAATGCAAGTTACATAAAACTTTGAATTGGTGAAATATCAGTAACAAGTTTAACTGTACGCAGCAGGTTTACCTGTATTTTGCAACAGATTAAAAAAATACTAGGTAATAAGAAGTAATGAAAATAACTATTTTGTTAGGGTATGTGGATTCTATTTTTGATATTCTAATCTGACAAATGACTTTACTCTAACAGGACTTGGGTATGACAGTGCATCCCAACTGTGTTAAAGCCTTTAGAACGCACAGCAAAGTGTATACACCGAAGTTAGGCTTTGTAATGCTCCTAAACATACAGCGTCTTGGGAAATATGTAGAATAGCAAAGTTTCTTATCTGTGATTATAAGGAAGGTTTCCACTAAGGTGTTTCACTCATGAATATATGAGTAGATTTGATTTCAATGTGTAATATTCTATAATAACAAAGAACACACCCCACCCTGGGAGGCTGGTATGTAATATACAAAAAGAAAATGGATATAAGAGCACAACCTTCAAAAAGTCACTTGTGTTTGTGAACATACTTCAGATTAGGCTTTAATATTTTAACAGGAGAAAATGCTTCCCAGGATAAATAACATCTACTAAGGTATAAAGCCCTAACAATCTGTGTTTTAATCATAAATGAAAGACAATAATCACTTGATTTAAAAAGAGTACAAACACCTTAATGTATGAATAAAGAACATTTCTTACATATTCATGTTTAACGTTCTTTAAACAAGAAAACCTATCATTAAAAACAAAACCTAAAATTGGGTTATACATTTTTCATTATGTCAGACAAATACATTCACAGCTCACTAAATGTACTTTCTAACATTTCAAACACCTTATAAAATCCCACCTTCTTTAATAAGTCTCCCACAATAATTGGAAGTAAGATGGCAAATCCATCATCCACCCTGACCTAGTCCGGTTACTCTGCACATTTAACCTTCACAAAGGAAACCATGCTATGTAGCACAGATGTAAAGAAGGCATTTTCTTTGTCAATTTTGGCAGAGGAAAAATAAAGTATATTGTATAAATGTTTCGTTTTATTTTTTAAATTAGAAGTTCAGAAAGGGCAAATCTCATGTTGTATAAACAAACGTCAAAACACAGATTCGGCTCTCTGGGTATAGGGGTCAAGGAGATTTTTAAGTACTTTCATGACATTCTTCCCAAGTCCGAGTAAATCTGTATCAGTAGCACAGTGCCTGACAGATAGTAGTTGCTCAATAAACATTCGCTGACTACATGAATGAATGGAAGGAAAGGAGGAAAGAAGAGAGGGAGAGAAGAAGTAAAGGAGGGAAGAAGGGAGAGAGGGAAGGTATGCATCCGGAAAAGACAGAAGGAAGGTACTAGAGAAACCCTATCATGGTGAAACCAAACCCTATCAGGATAAAATGACAAATACATGCAAATTTTCTAAGAAAAAGTCAGTATTGGAGTGCCTATTTGCCAGGCACTGTACTGTGCTAGATGATTTTTATTTATATTTATTTAAACTGCAGTGTGAAAGTCTTAAAGATGTTTCCACATTTTAGCCCAGGAAGAGCTCTTCTGCGGACTTCTAAGCAATAGGCTCAGCAGAAAAGCAGACAGATGTGGGCCAGAATGCTCACTGCAGCACTATTTATAGAATGAAAAAATGGAAACCTCCCAAATGTATTAAAATAGGAGAATGATTAAAGGATGGTGTATATTTTTTGAAACAGTGCTATTGGCCATGAAAGATCATATTTTCTTAAGACATTTAATGAAATAGGAAAATACAATGTTATTGAAAAGACAGGACATACAATTATTAGGAGTATAAACACGATTTCATTTTTCTATGCAGAGAAAAAAAAACCAAGGAGATAAAATGTTAACTACCTCTTGGTAGTGAAATTATTTAAGTGTGATTTTAATTTTCTTTATGTTTTTCCTTATTTTCCAAAGTTCTATAGTTCTATACCAATGTTTTTATACTCTTATGGTCACAGAAAACAAATGCAAAAAAAAAAAAGGGGGGGAAAAATGGATAAGGCTTTTTAACCTAAATAATTTTCATATAAGTTCAGAAAAATTAAGAAATAAAATGTAAATTTTCTTAGAAATTAGAAACAATAGAATAGAAATTACTTCAACATACACAATATTAAATATAAATTAGTATCATGTTTCTATATGGCCTTTATTCTTCCAAAATAACTTCTATAAACCAGGCAATAAAATGTGCTATAAAACAATATACATCTAAGTACACTTTGCTTGAGTTCATCAAAAAAAAACAATTTTTAAAAATCTGCTTATATTTTTTCCTATCGATTGAAAAAATGTAAAATTTAAAAAATATATTAAGAAACACCCCAATGAACTTAATTTTTTTAAAAAAGAATCAAAAAGAAAAAGAAAGAAAGAAAGAAAGAAAGAAAGAAAGAAAGAAAGAAAGAAAGAAAGAAAGAAAGAAAGAAAGAAAGAAAGAAACATGAATACTATATAGGGTCAATTCACTATTTTAGAACCAAAATACAAATCAGACATTTTTAAAAGATCAAATCTTTTAAAAAGTGTTCCAACATATAAGTGAATTACCAAACAAGACATACAGTTAGAATTCAGTATTAAAAGGTACTTTAAATGTACATAGATATAAGATGTTTAGTGGAGAGATGCATTCCAAGAATTCTCAAAGCCAGTCGCTTCAGCAACATGGTGATAATGTGCTTGTATTACACAGTTTGTCACCTGTATTTTGTCTGAAAACTACATAAATCAAATATAGTCTCACTTGCATGGGACTATAAAATAGGGTCACATTTGTTTTTAATGACCTAATTAGGGAGCTAGAATTCCCCATTAGCTGATTGATAGAAATTAGCATCTCTAATCTGTCTCTACAGTCATTTCTGAGATGCCCAAAGTAGTGCCTCACTCCTGCCCATCTGCTGGTTGCTATACCCACAAGGTGTTCGCTTGTCCCACCCCTTCTGCTCTGGTTCCTGTTGTCTCCGTGTCTGCTGCAGCAGAGTCACTCTGTGGAGCTTAAGGCTTTTCCTGCCTCTCATGACCATTCCAGTGTCATGGTGTGATCTCCTGCAGTTCCCACAGCTTCCAGTCCTTGGAGTGCCAGAGAACTGCAGAGGTGGCACCAATGGCCTCCTCCCTGACTGTACACCAAACCTCATCACCTAAACCACCAAAGCCTTTCCAGTGGGGTCCACCTCACAATGTCTGTCTGCCTCTCGCATACAGTTTCTTTAGTTTCTGGCCCTCTCCCACTAACCACCGGAATTAAAACCAAGTACAAGAGGTTGAATGAGGAAGAGATGCCGTACAACTTGCACCTTTCCTCACTCCCTCTACTACAAATCTCTCCCTCTTCCTCATACTTCCAAAATACCCACATCAAAAACTGGCAACCACTATGTTACAAGCATGTATGTATAAAAGAAATGCGTGGAGAGGCATCTCTACAACTTTCGATGGTTAAGACTTAGATCTGGAGTCACAAAGACTGGAGCTGGATCACTCATTTGACCAAACACCAGCTCCATATTTAACCTCTCAAAATCCTAATGTTCTCATCTTAAACAGAGCTACTATAGTACTTACCCCATTGAGTTATGAAGATTAAAGGAGATAATGAATGCAAGAATTCACATAATACAAACTCAATACAATTGCTTTTGAATATATCGATTAATTTGGCAGAAGATAGAAAAAAAAAGTTAATCTGGGGTGAAACCTAAATTTAAGATGAATGAACCCCAAACAGGATAATCTCAAAGAAATACATGCCAGGATATAACATCAAATTCCTAAAAACTAAAGACAAAAAAAGAGTCCTGAAAGCAGCAAAATCTCTCTACAATTGTAAATCAAAAAGCAATTCAATATTACAGGAGATTTTGCATCAAAAACCACGGATATCAGATGAAAATGGGAAATATTTCTCAAGGGCTGAAAGAAAAGAATTGTCAAGCCAGAATCTATATCCAGCAAAAAGATCCTTCAGAAATGAATAGGAAACCAAGACATTCACAGATGAAGAAAAACTTATAGAATTTGTTGCCAGCAGACCTACCCTAAAAGAACTAGAGGAAGTTCTTGAAATGGAAAGCAAATAATAAAAGAAAGAATCTTGGAACATTTTTGGGAAGAAGGAAGAAAAGGTAAAAATATGGATTAACACAATAGATTTTCCTTCTCCTTTTGGGTTTTCTAAATTATATTTGACATTGAAACATTCAAGCAGGGACAAGCTGAGAAAAATTCAAAGCGAAGTTCAGTCTATCACAATGCTCCCCCTCCCTTTCCTTTCCCTTTCTCAACCAACAAATGGACAAACTGATCTAGATCCCTTGGCCTAGAGACCTAGGTAACTCCTTCTTGACCCTGAACTATAATGGCTAGTCATGTTTTATCCCTGTTACTGCTTTAAGAAAGGAGGATTTCAGTCTCTCCCCCTGCTAGAGAAGGTATGAGACAAGCCAGGAAGCCATTTGACTGACAGAAGACCTCTCAACACGATTTTTAACCATGGCAGGAACAAACAATTAAACATGAAGGCTGATTCCTACTAACGATCAGGCCAAACACTACTAAATATACTGCTATATTCTGTAGCAACATGTTAATTTACAGAAACATATCTAATCAGTATTACAAACAGCATCATGCGTGTTTTATTATAAGAGGAGAATTCTACACTTAACTCACTCAAATACTAGTGAAGCTTGTTGGTCTGCTACCTTTGTAAGGGCATGAACTTGCACAAGAGTGCAACTTACACAGAAACAGAAAGAAAAGGGAGCATTGCATCCTTGCATTCAGAAATTCTATCTACTGTGGCCTCAGTTTATGATCCAGTACTCTAAGCAAGATGCCCTTGCCTAAGGAACAGTGTAGAGCTGAGAACAACAAAACATATGTGACACATTATTTCTGAAACATGCTATTAGAGGTCACCTGCCCACAATTAGACATTTTCCTATACTAACAAAATATGGTGCAGTCAAACTGGCAGCCACCACATTAGGGCAGAGAAACTAACTCCTCTTTCCTTTACCCAAAAGTAAACCCCAATGAACTAAGAGATTGTAAAAATAGTTACAGAAAGCTGACAACTCTCCTCCACATTTAGGAAACACATTTTTTACATACAAGAAAAAAGTGACCTTATTACTTTTTAAGAACTGTTACACATCCAAGATGCCATGTAAATCTCATCAAAGATTTTTAAAAGGCTTAAAAGCCAGGGAATTTAGATGTTTCAGCACCATTAATGCTAACCTTGGCACTGTGACTGCTACCAATCAATTTTTTTCCTTTTAGAAAGAATGAATAATTTTGATGAATGCTATTGCAAATTACACACTAAAAACATAATTTTTCATATGAATGAGGCCAATGTCTTTTGGCACGCTTGTCACCATCACAACATAACTGCTAATCTTCAAATACAGTTATTAACAACTTCAGAAAATCATTTAGAAGACCAATTCTCCTTTTTAAGGTCAATGATTACCACAGTTAATGACCAATTGGCTTTAGCTATTACTGTCCTGACCTTTATATCATGTGTTAAACTAACAAGACAAATAACTATTAATAATGACCTATTTTGAAGGGTGTTTTTCAGTGACTATCAATGTTCACTGAAAACATAATTGTTTTTGTGTTTTATATAATCATTCTGTCACTTGTTGATTTTTGCTTGTTTTCTTGTCGCTGGCATTATTTTACCATGAAAGTAGGGATATGGGTGGAGGGTAAAGAGACAGAAAATCTGAGATAAACTCTACAGGCATTAAAAAAATACTAGTGAAACACATATTAGTTTAGAAAATATAAAAGGTACTGAAATGTACAAAATGAAAAGTAAAAACCATGTTCTCTTCACTTTTATTTCCTAAAGGTAATCACTCTTAAGTTTCTTATAATTACTTACAAAAAACTGTTTAATGCATATGTTTGTGTACAGTATATGTACTTATTTTTCCTTCTCATTTTCTATTTATATATACATATATATAATGCATATACTTGATACGTTGCCCTGCATCTTTCTTTTTTCACTTACAGTATCTTGGAGACCAGTATCAACACACACAGGACCATCTCAATTACTTAATAGTTGCATAGTGTTCCATCAGGTGAAAAAACAAATTTATTTAATCAATCCCACACTGATGCATATCTAAGATATCTTCTATTTTGTTGTTTATTTTGTTTTGTTGTTGCAAACAATATTTCAATAAATATTCTTGTGCATATATTTTGGAAAATATCGGCAATGATTCTTTGAAGGACAACTCCTGGGTCAAAGCCTATGTGCCTTTTGAATTTTAAGAGATTTTGCTACACTGCCTTCCAGAAACACTATACTAAGTGATACCAGCCATTAAAGAGACTGTCCCTTTTTCCACACCCTTGCCACCACCAGGAATTATCCCATTTCTCATTTTCACAAACCTGCAAGGTGAAAAAATATCTCAATGTTGTTCTCACTTGGAGTTCTTTCATTATTAATAAGAATATTTAAATCTTCTCATCTGTTTATTCAAAGATGATTGTTTTCAGCTATTACTTTCTTCTTTAGAGCAGGATAATCAAGTCTGAGCCCTTTAGTTTAGAACTTGATGCACAACAGCTGCTCTGAAAATGCCTGGTCCCTATCAGGTGAATCAAACAACAGTTTAATGAAATCTTCCTTCAGCCAGACTTTATTATTCTGATACAATCTAATATCTGCTTTTCAAAAGTCACAAGATTCCTGACACTGAGCCAAAAGAAGCTGGCAAAGCTCTAGCACAAGCAGGTTACAAACAGGAGGACAGACAACAGTAAACACATTATGTAGTAGCTTCCTTGTAGCTATAATCAGACAATATTCTACCCTGTTAGACACAACACACATTTCTCCACATTATATAAATCCTTTGTAAAGCTAAATAATATTCCACCAATCCTATAAAAGTAGTGTTTTGTACATTTGATTCTTTATACAAATAGTGTATTATATATAACCTTCTACAATTTGCTTTTATCTTTCCAGTCAACATTATGTTGCTGAGATATAGACACACTGATATTGTAGATCTACTCCATTAATTTAACCATTTCCAATTCTTTAATATACAGTGACTTATTTATCAATTAGCTTATTAATTGGTGTTTGACTTATTACAAACAATATTGCAATGAACATTATTGCCCATATCTCCTTGAACACATCTACAATAGCCTCTGTGATGCAGGGCGTCATGCGGGGTCTCAGCTCCCGCTCCCCACATAAGAACGCAGGATATGGTGAGGCCAAAAGGGAACATCCACGGAGCCATAGATAGGAGAGTCATACCACCATATTCTCGCTGGTGGCTGGGTTGGAGATACAGACAGTAGGAGCCACACTATGCACAGCCTGCCGTCCACGTCTCTCTGCCAACCAACCTCACTTGCTAGCTGCACTCTGCCATGCTAACTGCAATCGCTCCTGCTAGCTCAGCCACCATCTTCTTGCTAGCCCCCATTTGCTGATAGCGTAGCCACAGCAGTTATATTAGTGGCCAGCGGCTCACTGGTTACAGCTGACGGCCAACTAACTACAGCTGATGGCCATCCAATCACAGTTGAGCCAGCTCCTTTCCACATGAGGCCGAGAGCCTAAAACTTTAAAGAAATTTTCAAGCTACATTATATTAAAGAAACTTACTGGTAAAATAGCTCTTAAATGGTAAACTGTGCTTCTTGGAAGAAAGAGAAATAGTTTGTTGTTGTTGTTTTTAAATTGCAACATGTTTAAGTCAATTTCCCCAGTTAAGCTTGGTTTGGCTAAATTGTATATTCTCTGGTGTTTCAGAGGGGACAAGATACCAATTGCTAATTTCCACAATTTTCTGCCAATATATAGCCTTACTTAATTCAATACCCACCTAGAGAGGAAACTTTGTCCCCAACTGTTTAAATCACTAATGCAACTAAGTCTGATGATCCAGTAAGGATTTGAAATAATCATCTTTAGACATCACTTATTCCCAAAGGGTGACTTGAACACTGAGATAAAATGGAAATCATAAACGCTTCTAATTGCGCAGGCATTAATTCTGCAATGTTGGAAAGTGACAAATTCCTATTTAATTATATTCCAAGGAAAGACTCATGTTAATTTGTGGAAGTAATATTTAATAAGTTAAGGCACAATTTCACAAAAATATACTTTTATCCCACAAAGGTTGAGCTAAATGAGAACGGTGAGAACAGTGGACAAAGGACAGCCCTGACCCCTTTGCTTTCTCTTCAGCAGAGCTGTCAGAGGTCATTCAGTATCAGTGTTTAAATTAATCCTAATCTCCTTCTCCCTGGAATTGGCCACATACCAGGAGAACCAAAAAAAGTGTATACAAGTGGACACTTTGGTCAACGTTGTTCAATCAGTCGTTTGCCATAACCAGAAGTGTCTGGACACTGATGGTAACCACTTTGAGCACCTCTTGTAATTGCAGAAGTCAAATGTGACTTGTATTCATCTTTTGTTAATGGTATATGTTGACTATTACAATATTAATAGTTTTTTTCCTTTCTTAAAATGTGTATACATTTTTTTGGCACCCTCTGTATATGCTACTCGGTCACAGATTTCTTGCAACAGAGCCTGCGCAACCTGCATACTAAATATGTTGCTTTATACACATATCTCTGATATTAGAAATAATTTAGTGTGGCTTTAGTGAGTGTACAAAGGACTTGTACAACTTAATAGAAAAGAGTATTGAGTATTACCTCCATCAAAGAGATTATTTAACCAATCTTGAAGAAAAGTTTATATACATATCCCTCAAAATACATCTGTTGTTCATTCTCTGGCATACTAAGGTATATTTTTTCCATGAAGAACATTAAGACAGAACATAATTGTGGCAAAAAGATAATTATTTTATAAATAAAAAGAAGTATGTTCCAGTGTCCTGAAGGCTTAACTTGCATATATTTTAATACAGACTATAAAACGGATTTCAGCGTTTCATTTGGTTGTTCCTATAATCATTTTTTGCAGCATGTTATACAATCACAAACTTAGAAACCAATATGATTTGCAATGTTTGGTCATTAATCCTTACATTTAGGCAGATTCAGGGGGATATTCATAAAAGAGAAAAAAAAAATAGTTTTCAGGTGTTTTGGGTGTGTGTGGTTTTTTTTGGTTTTTTGTTTGTTTTTTTAACAATCCAGTAACTGACTTTTAACTCAATAGCAACAGGTTTTCCTCGATTGTGGGGATATAACAGAACTGTGTTGGGTTCATATTTAGGCTCAACCCAAGGAGTTCTCTAGGTTTGTGTCCATGGAGAGGCTGACCAGGCCCATAACATGAACTAGTTCCACCTCCCAGAATGTCATTTCTAATATGTAAGACATGTTAGTTAATTTCCACACAATGTTAAGTTTATTTTCACACATTATACTGCTTTAAATTGGTTGAAAATCAGATAATGAAGGTCTTAAAATCCAAAATAATGCAAATTCTTCAAAGGTTTTTATGAACAATACCTTAGGAAGGCTCAAATTTAAAAATGTTACTAAAAATTGATTTTACACTTTTCATCTGGTTATTGGGAAGGGACAGTAAATAACACCTAAAACACAGAGCTGTTGTGATAAAGTGGAAATCTATGTAAAAGTGCTTAGCAAAACCAGGGACAGGATAAACAGGTACAACTTTGAAAACTTAGCAAAAACTTTGAAAACTGGCTTCTCTGTTGACTCTGAAAATAGCCAGCTCCCTGCCCTTAGATAAGCCACTAAACCATTCTAGGCCTGTTTCCTTATCTGTAAAGCTATATTCCTCAGTTCTCACCCTTCCAGTTAGAACAGTCTCTGACCCAAAGAACTGGTCAGGAAGGAAATCTGAGAGGGCATCTGGTTCTTACCTCACATAAATATTATAAACAACCTTTCAGTACCTTTACCTCTACCCCATTGCTGGTACTCAAAACTCATTTTTTGACAAATGAAGAAACATTTGTTCTAATATAAGTAAGAGTAAAATTAGAAAAATTAGAAAATTAAAGATCACCAAGACTGGAAAGCAGATTAAGACCTGGAATGAAGCTAAGTCTGCAACTCCTAAATGAGGTGCTGTATTAACCCAAGGCCTGAAGCAAAGCTGAGTCAAGAAGGTGTCAGGAAAGGCTGCTCTCCAGGCAGGTACTTTGTACTGTCTTCCATTTCGGTTATTTGCATTTATCTCATCTCCTGACTAGATCACAACTTCCTCGGAAGCAAGGATCATTGCCTAATTTACATTTACATCCCCTGCTATGCCTGGCACATTGCAGACATTTAATTAATATTAAGCAACTTAATTCAGTATGATGGCTTCTAAAGAAAATCAATGCTTATCTTGACATTCAAACAAAGCATCAGTTAAGCTAAAGTCAAAGTACTTATCATTGGGCAAAAATTTGTTTTTTTCTTTATTTTTAGATTTTATTTTATTAAAATAATATATGCATCTGGCTTTAATTTGCAAATTACTGCATAAGATTTGTTTAAAAAAAACAAAAACAAAACAGCAGATTCTTCTCCCCCCTCTCTCATTTCCCTTTTCCAAGAAGTAATAAACCTTTTCAGTTCTCTCAAGTGATTATTTTGGAATTGACTTCCATATCTCTAAATACATTATTTCTTGATTTCAAGTTTTAGGCATTATCTGTTTCCTTTCAATATGAAAATAAAGGTTGAGTTGTATTTCCTCCTCCCAGATCCAACATACACATACACAATGTTTCCTATCTAGTTATAATTTTGGTTAGATTCACATTTACTATTTACATAATTATGACCACAGAAACAATATTCAGAGCTAAGCAGTACAGTGAGATATTATTTCTCCTTTCCTGAACAACTTTTTGTTTACATGAGGTTAATAAATGTCTTAGGGTTTTGTTGTTGTTCTGTATTTTCTTTGCTTAGTTTTCTAAGTGTGTATTGTGAATTCAACACCACATTCTTTGCCAGAAGATATTTTAGAAATTTTGATGTTTATTTTGATTGTTGTGGCCCTTTGACATTTTCAGGAGCAACACAAATATTTAAATTGTTTCTAACAGTGTTTTAGTTACCAACCTCTCGCTTCACTGAATGACATTCTGTTAGGCCAGAGTCACAAACTACCTGGGTTTTATTTGGGTTACAGATATTTCAGATGTTACAGAACTTTACACTAATCAGATATTTAAAGTGTGAAACTGTTTTAACATGTTGTAATGGAAACAAAACAAGATATGGAAACACACCTGGTAGAGAATTCTGGTTTACACAAACTTTTGGACACACCCAAGCTGTTTCCAGTGGCTTTTTCCTATAAATGGCCTGCCTTGGCTCATGCTGCAGACTTGCCTAAAATCTCTCAAAGATTCAAAACCCCAAACAAGCAGCACCTGGCTTCGGCGTGTCCCATACCTCTGGCTGAGCAGCCCTAAGCCAGGCACTAGCAACAGCCAGTCTGTTTGCGGACTGGCCTCTCGAGGCACCTCCAAGCCCAGCGTAGGAGGCAGCCATCTGTAGATTGCTTTGTGGCTCATTCCAGGTGGCCCTGAACAGGGCAAAGGCTGCAGCTAACTTGGCCTGCAGCGGGTTCCCTCCCAGAAGGCCCCAAGATTGGCACACCTGGTGGCCAGCTTCGGACCAAACCAGCGTTATCACCCACCTCCTAGGACAACACACTCAAGCGGAGGACTGGGCAGGCACCAGAAGCCCCCTAAAGTGAAGCCTGCTCTGAAGGGTCAGCCCCTGCACAACAGCTCCTCCACTGTAGTCACAGCTAGTCCTCACAACCAGTGAGCTTGAGGGTCAATCCCTCCTATTGATGTACAAACAGCAATCAAGTGTCAACAACAATAGGAGGGCACACACAATCCACACAAGGGACATACCTAGAGCACCCAGCTCTGGTGACCATGGAGGCTGCACCACTGGGCCCCACAGGACACCTACTACATAAGGCCAGTCTACTAAGACTGGGAGGCATAACAGCCCTACCTAATACATAGAATCAAACACAGGGAGGCAGCCCGGTAGAAGGAGGTAGAAGGAGTCAAAGAAACATACAAAAAATATTGTCCCAAATAATAGAACAAAACAAAGCTCCAGAAAAAGAACTAAACAAAATGGAGAGAAGCAATCTACCAAATGCAGAGTTCCAAACACTGGTTATTATGATGCTCAATGATCTCATGGAGCCCTTTAATAAAGAGATAGGAAACATAAAAATAGAGATAGAAAACATAAAGAACCAATCAGAAATAAAAAATACAATAACTGAAATGAAGAATACTTTAGAGAGAATCAACAGTAGATTAGATGAAGCAGAAGACTGAATCAACGATTTAGAAGATAAGGTAGCAGAAAACACATAGTGAGAACAGCAGATAGAAAAAAGAACCCAAAAATATGAGAGTTTAAGGGGCCTCTGGGACAACATCAAGCGTATCGAATTCGCATTATAGGGGTACCAGAAGGAGAAGAGAGGGAACAAGGAATTGAAAATCGAAAGTATTTGAAAAAATTATGATGCAAAACTCCCCTAATCTAGTGAAGACAATAGATATACAAGCCCAGGAAGTGCAGAACTCAAAGAGGCTCACACCAAGACACATCATAATTAAAATGCCAAGTTAAAGACAAAGAGAGAATCTTAAAAGCAGCAAGTGAAAAGCAGTTAATTACCTACAAAGGAGCTCCCTTGTAAGACTGCCAGCTGATTTCTCAACAGAAACTTTGCAGGCCAAAAAGGAATGGCAGGAAATATTCCAAGTGATGAAAAGCAGGGATCTAACGCCATGACTACTTTACCCGGCAAGACTACCATTTAGAATCAAAAGACAGATAAAGAGCTTCCCAGACAAGGAAAAGTTAAAGGTGTTCATCACCACCAAACCAATATTACAAGAAATGTTAGAGGGACTTCTTTAAGAAGAAGAAGAAAACAAAGATCAAAAATTTGAATAATAAAATGGCAATAACTACATATCAACAATCACTTTCACTGTAAATGGATTAAATGCTCCATTCAAAATACACAGTGGCTGAATGGATAAGAAAACAAGACCCATACATATGCTGTTTACAAGAAACTCACTTCAGATCGAAAGACACAGACTGAAAGTAAAGGAATGGGAAAAAGATATTTCATAAAAATGGAAACAAACCAAAAATAGCTGGCGTAGCAATACTTATACCAACAACAGACTTTAAAACAAACTTTAGAAAAAAAGAAACAAAAAAGGACCTAGTGATCCCACTTCCATATATTTATCCAAAGAAAACCAAAACACTACTTCAAGGAGACAGGTGCATCCATATGTTCATTGCAGCATTGTGTACAATGGCCAAGATGTGGAGGCAACCTGGGTATTTATCAATGGAAGAATGGATAATGGTGGTATATACATACAATGGAATGTTGCTCAGCCATAAATGCGAGCTGGTTCTTGCCATCTACAGCAGCATGGATGGACCTGGAGGGTGTTGTGCTGAGGGGAGTATGTCAAACAGAAAAACAGATGCAATGTGATTTCACTTACATATGGAATCTGAAGAGCAAAATAAATGAACAAATAAAACAGAAACAACCTCATAGATACAGAGAGCATTTTGATGGTTGCCAGATGGGAGGGGGATTGGGAGTGACTAAAAAAGCAGAAGGGATTAACAAGTATAAATTGATTGTTACACAGTAATCATGGAGATGTAGGGTATAGCATAAGGACTATAGTCAATAATATTGTTATAACTATGTATAATGTCATATGGGTACTAGATTTATCGGGGTAATAGATGGGAGGGGGGCATTGGGGGACAGGATGGAAATGGTGAAGGGATTAAGAAGTACAAATTGGAAGTTACAAAATAGTCATGCGGATGTAAAGTATAGGGAATATAATCAATGATATGGTAATAACTATGTATAGTGAGTGCCAGGTGAGTACTAGGGTACTATTTTAAGTGGGTACTTAAATTATATAAATGTCTAACCACTATGCTGTACATCAGAAATTAATATAAAATAATATTGAATGTCTGAAAACTTAAATAAAAATATGCTTTGAATCACTATTAAAAAAAAAAAGAGGAAGACACACCTCTCTCCCTCGCTCCCTTCCTCTACCCTCCCTCCATGTGCGGACACAGCAAGAGTGGCAATGTGAAAGCCAGGAAGAGAGCTCTCACCAGAAACAGAACTCTGCAGGACGTGCTCTTGGACTGCAGCCTCCAGAACCGTGAAAAAAATAAGGCTCTGTTGTTTAAGCCATCCACTCTATGGTGTTTACTATAGCAGCCCTACCAGACTAATACTGAGCAGGAATTTAAAAGGAACTTAAAAATAAAAATATTAGCTATTTTCTTCCTCTTTCTACCCTTTTATATGGTGGGGGGGGGGGGGAGAAAGAAGCAGTCAGTTGTTGAAAGATAATGTGAGATTCCCACAAAAGGAACAGATTCAAATAAAAAATACAAAATTTCTGGTTACCATTCATTAAGGAGATTAAGTGACGTACTGTAAAGAACCAGAGTTGGAGTCAGAAAACCTGGGCTCTAAGGAGGCTTGTCCCCTTATTTGCGAGAAAGCTTTGGCCAAGTCATTTAATCTTTCCATTGGCTCAGATACGATCAAGGAAGTCAGAC
The DNA here is from genome assembly GCF_057876585.1 of Rhinolophus sinicus. NCBI lineage: Eukaryota > Metazoa > Chordata > Mammalia > Chiroptera > Rhinolophidae > Rhinolophus > Rhinolophus sinicus. The sequence continues at coordinate 72,985,651 of NC_142503.1, forward strand.
CAGATGACCTTTAACTTCTTTTCTGCTAAAACACTCTAGTAGCCTATAATCTAGGTGGTAGAAAACTAGTTAACAGAAGAGTCTGCTCAAAATATATTCTAAAAGTGGTAACACACAGAGAATTTAAAAGAAATTCCAATGACACAAATTAGATCCCAGTAACCAAAAGAAAAACTAAACATAATAGAAAACTGTGATACTCTATAGCCAGAGCCTACATCTTTCCAAGACAGTCTATAGAGTATAATGAAAGTGATTATACAATTTCCATTTAAATAGCACGTTTCTGTGATTTAAAAATGGCAGGGTACCCCTCCTAACATTAAATTCTTTGCTGCTATCAGCTATTTTCACATCATAATTTGAATTGGAGAAAAGAAAGCACAAACAACACTGTTTTTCAAGCTATGAGAATCAAGAATTGAAGAGATTTGATCTAGAAAGGAGTCAGGTACAAAGAACGTATGGTAGTTTAAAAAAAAAATACAGTACAACCCCTTAACAATTCCTATCAATATGAATCATGTGGGTTTGTGGAATGGGTTCAGCAAACACTGTGAAACTCATTTTACAATTAAAAACTAGAATTCAGACTAGTTTCAAAGAATTCAGAGGCTTCTGATATTAAAAAAAGAAAGAGAAGAGAAGAAAAAAGAAAAGGAAAGGAAAGAAAAGAAAAATGATTCCCAGTGTAGCTGTAGTGTAGCAGACAGAGCCCTGGAACTGAAGGTGGTCCTGGGTTTCTATCGGCCTGCCATTTACAGGCTGTGTCATTGTATCCAACAAACCAGACCTCTCTGAGCCTTACCATTTTCTCCACACAGTGTCAGTTAGAAATAAATACAAGTAAGATATGTAAACGGGCTTTGTAAAAATATTGCTAAAAAATGTGAGTGTGGAAGAAGTCCCAGGCATATTCAAGTTCTCAGTGTCACAAATAGATAATATGAGATGTGAAGAATACAAAGCAAAATAAAAGGCAAAAAGAATTCCCAAAGCAAAAGAATCACATAAGGATACCAACAGCACCCTAAAAGGAAATTTTTTTCAATAGCTAATGAAATCAAAATTTAAATACCAGAAGGCAAAGCAATAAAACACTATTTTAAAATTTACCAACTTAAAACTAATAGTTTTTTGATTTAGGCTAAGATCCAGCTTGCCTTGCAGTTATCTATAAGGTAGTATATTTTCTTGTTCCTATCAAGATGGTAAACTCTCTCCACCACTGTTTTTCTCCACAAAAATCAATCCTAAAGAAACTGTAGCTTACTGAGGGAAGTACCGTGTTTCCCCGAAAATAAGACCTAGCCGGACAATCAGCGCTAATGCATCTTTTGGAACAAAAATTAATATAAGACCCAGTCTTTACTATATTATGTATTATTTTATATTATTTTATATTAGACCCAGTGTTACATTACATTATATTACATTATACCCATCTCATATTATAGTAAAATAAGACCGGGTATTATATTATATTATACCAGTCATTATATTATATTATATAAGACTCATTCTCATATTATGGTAAAATAATACCTGGTCTTATATTAATTTTTGCTCCAAAAGACACATTAGAGCTGATTGTCTGGCTAGGTCTTATTTTCGGGGAAACACGGTAGAAGGAAAAAAAAAAGCAGACAAACAAAGAGTAAAGGATGTATGTTGGAGTCAGGGTGCTGCAGACTAGATAGTAAGGAAACACGCTTTGGAAAACTTTCCAATGCAGTTCTTGCCTCTCCTCTTGATAAGCAAAGCATACACTTCACCACATCATAGAAAATGGGCAGCAGAGGTCTGATTTTAATGTCAGCAAGATAATATGGGACAGCTTAAAAGTCCTTGTGAGATGCAGGTAAAACCACTAGGTAAAGAAGAGTCAATGAGTGGTCAACAGGAAGTCAGTGGTGCCTGAAGTTAAACGCCAGATTGACAACAACCAGAGGTTTACCTTCAGCCCATCTTAATTCAATTTACATTAAGAAATAGAGTAGCTATATCCTGGGAATAAGAATATATCTAAAAATCTAGATACTCAGAAAACTATAAAGAATAGCCACGATTAAATAAATACACAAATCTAAACATAAAACATTGGCTTCCCTTTCCACTGATAGGAGTAAGTAAAGAGTGGGAGACAGGAAATGAAAAGGAGGGCAAAGCCATGCCAGACAACACCATTCATAGAAGCAGGGAGGCAGAGAGTGGGTTCCTACACTCCCAGGTTTCTCCTAGATTAATCATTCCAATCAGGCCCACAAAATGAGAGACGACCAGAAATTACCATCACTGCTGCTGTTTTGGAGCTTACCAAAGAAACCAAATTGTGCCCATGAAATTTAAGCCAGAGGAGACAACGGCCCGTAGGGGGCACCAAACCACAGCCTTGGGATAAGGACAGGCTGTCAGCCCAACGCCCAGAAATCCTGGTTGGTTAGCTGCACAGACTTACTCTAGTCATTTCATTAATATCAATATTAATATCACACATTCTTGCACTTACACAATTAGAAATTTAGACTCCCTCTTTTGGAGGAGTTTTATGTATCTGCTGAAGCAGAATTACTGAAATAGTAATTACTGAAATAGATGTAACAATAATTTAAAATAAGCACAATTTACCTAAGAGAAGATATCAGCAATGTGAAGCATGAAGAAGAAATGATTTAAAATAAAGTATTGGTATAAAAACATAACAGCTGTAATAAAAAATAGAGTAGAGGAAATAAACTGCAGGATAGATACAGCTAAAGGATGAATCATTGATTTAGAAAATCAGACTGGCGAGTTTCCTAAAAGGCAATAGAAAAGGATAAAATATTACAACATGAAAGAGAAGTCAACGAACGGAAGCCAATGCGTGAACATCCAGATACTAATAGGAGTCTCAGGAAAAATGGTGGGGAGAGGGAGGTAGAGGGAGAGACCAAGTAAATCTTTAAAGGAATACTTGAAATAAATGTTCCAGATCTAAAGAAAGATGAAATGTCTCAGAATGAAAAGGGACTCTAACAGGACAAATAAGGAAAAGCATACCATAACATATTTTGGTTAAATTTTAGACTAAAAAGAAAAAGACAAAATTTCTAAAGTTTCCAAAGAGAAACCAGATAAACATTGGGACAACACTGGATACAATACAAAATAGTAGCATTTTAAGTATTAAAGGAAAATAATTTTGACTCTAGAATTTTCTATCAAACTAAATTGTTTCTCAATCGTAAGGGCAGAACAAAAATTACTCAGACACATAAGGAAACAGAAGGTTTGCCTCACAAAGACCCAAACTGAAAACATTCTTAGAGAAAGTACTCAATAAAAAAAAAAAAATCAGTAAGATAATATAAACATACAGGATATAAGGGTTATCAAATATCTTACCTGTTATTGTCTTACAAACTAAACTAAACTAAACTAAACTAAACACAAACTAAAACAAAGAAAAGGAAACCGTAAACAAGAACAGGAAGCAAGATAATAATTAAAAACAACAAGGTAAGAAATAATAAAGAGTAGAAATCTGCAAAATACCGAACAAAGGGAAATATGAGAGATTAACAAAGGTTGCTTTACTGAAGATGAAGAATATTAACAAATATTGACAAACCTTTCATCAAAGACAGGGATTGGGTGAGGGGATAGAACAAAGAAGCAAGATAAAGAATGAAAAGGGAGACTATTCGGTGTTAAACAGAACTTTTAAAAGTGTCATAACAAATATTAGTCTAATAGTTCAAAATCAAGGTAAAATGGTAAATCCCAGGAAAAAAACAACAGGCTGGAATTTGCAAAAGACGAAATAGAGACCTTCAATATACCATAAAGCATGAAATAATTTGGAATGGTAGTCAAAACTCCCTTCTCAAAAAGCTTAAGGCCCACGAGGGGTTTTAATAAACTTTTAAGAAACATTAATGGCTTTATAGTAATACAAGTTCTACCAGCAAATTGGAACAGTATGAAAATTCCCAGGTCATTTTAGGAGGCTAATTAATGGAATCTTGATTCCAAAATCAGACATAAGAAAAGAAAGTATGGGCTCATTTCATTTATAAATTAAATTGAGAGAAAAAAATACTCCAAATAAAATATTAGTTAACTGAATCCAAGATTATATTAAATAATAGTAATAAATAATGATGTCCTGAGGTGTTCTGCAGTGCAGAGGTGGTTAAATATCATCATATGATTAGCTCAATTAACCCAGGAGACGCACCTAATAAAGTTTATTACCTATTTAGAATTATTTTAAAAGCCTTAAATTAAAAATGGAAGAGAACTTCCTTAAATTGGTATAAGCTGTACAGGGATACTGTTCCATCTGGACTGAACTGAAAATCTGCTTATGAAATTCAGTAACAACATTAATTTCAAATAATTTTTTAGTTTTCCTCACTTTCTTAGCTCTCACCACTCACTATCCAACATTCATGAACTGTATGTAACCAATCATTGAAAACCCCTTGCTCCACCAACTAACTATGTGAATTCAGGCTATAAGTTTTCTTGGATAGCAAAGAATACCTGTATAGGGAAAACTCGCGTGAAACATTTAATGTAGAATCTTTTTTTCTTCTTAAGATCAGGAACAAAAGAGACTACCAGTACCACTACTCTTAACTGTAGTTCTAGAGGTCTTGGTCAAAACAAAATGGAAAAGAAAATTTGTAAAGGTTAGAAAAAAAGGGAAAAAACTCATTTTTCAATGATATAAATATACAAATAGAAGAAAACAACAAAAACTTCCTAATAAGAGAGTTCAGCAAAATTGTCAGATAAATTAAAGGGTCCTTATCAGAAAATCCATAAACTCTAATAGAGCCATACATTTGGATGGGGGAAAAAAATTCAGAAACTTTTGTTTACTTTCCATAACTTCTATTACATTTTACTTTCACTTTCCTCTCTTTAGTACTTGTATTACGTATACAGGCAACAAACTGTAATAGTTGTCTCCAATAGAAATCACAGTTGTTTGCATATCACATTATAGCTGTTGAAGATATCGTGAAATAGCATTAATGTTCACTACTATTCCAAAAATATGGGTTATTAGCCAATACTATTACATCACATTTAAAAAGAAGCATTTAAAAAGTGTCTGTGACACTTAACTTTTCAAAAACTATAATTAGGGAGAAAGAGAAAATTATCTTCATTTGAAAAAACAACCCACTATGAAAATTTCAGTATTCAATGTGGAGCGTTTGTTTGAAAGAATTTTTCTACCTTTTTTCAATTAACCCCCTTTTATTTCCCAATTAACTCATTTGGTCCCAACTGAGTCAGAAAGACGATAGGTACTCTTGTCCCAATTTGGTCACTACAATTTAAGAGCGTCCCAAACATTCAAAGGTGCTCTGTCCAAACGATCAAGAGAACCAATTACAGGACTGAAATTACTTAAACTGGTAAAGAGAGTAGACAAAAATATTCAGTCAACTTATGAATCATTACACTAAGTAAGATTACAAGATGGTCCCTGTCTCCATGTTAGCTCTTTGTTTCAATGTTTATAAATTTACAAAAATAGATAGGCTTAAAATGAAAATAAAGGATTTCAATTCAAGGTAAGTTAAAATTTTCTCACACTCAAGTAAATTAGAACTATTCAAGATTTTCATCTGGAAGTTTTTCCAAATAGGTGTTCATTTGTTGAGCAAGGCTCGAGGCTAAGGAAAGAGATGAGGTCACCTCTCTAAGTCTTGCCAGTTTTATTGACCCATGATAGTAACGTCACTAGAACAAATCTTAGTATGAAAGTACCTATTACAATTATTCTAATTTCAAAGAGAGGTGAATAAACCAGTCATTTTCTACTTTACTAGTTTACATTTCCTGATGCTAAGTAATATTAGTAAACATAAAAGAATCATAATTATTGCAATAGTTGAGAAATATATTTTCAGTTTTTACTGATATTGTCATAGGTTCAAAGCCATATTTCTTTTATTCATGATCCAAAGTTTGTTCCATATTTTAAAACTAGTATAGGAATACTGCTAGGAACACACAACTATATTCAGAAAAATCAATAGAATAATTTATAATTTTGTTCTAATCAGTGATTTGTCTACATTAAAAAGAATATTTTCATGTTTGGATACTGATTATTCATTCCATTGCTCATTTAGTTACTTTGATAATATAACTAAGCTGAGGAAGCCGTTCCCTTATTTCTTGAAATACTGACTTATCAGTCATTCTATCTTAATGAGGTAAAAAGAACAAAATAAAACTGTTTGTACTCATCTTTACTGAAGGACTTTCAATTTGATATTTAAAGATATTAATACAATTCTTAAATCTAAATTGACCCAATTAATCATATTTACATTTTCAAATGACAGAACCAAAAATCCATCCTAGACAAAACTCCTTACTCTTCTCAACTATTCCCATTTATTATACCTAGAGTATATTCAACCCAATAGCACTTTATAATGATGTAATGAATAAAATCCATACATACTGGAAATATCCTACTTGTGATTTCCCAACGTTCAACTGTATTTTGTGACTCTCCATATCCTTCATTAAAAGATAAGTAATGAATTCCCAGGGCTCACATATGAGTATACAGTAGCGTGCTTATTCCACCAAGACTTATAGAACTTGTCTATTATTAAATAGCTTAATAATCTCTGAAACACAATAGTCAATCATCCTAAAGTCAGGTCCTGTTTTCATGTTTGTTTGACCACTTATTCTAAACAAGAGCATCTCAAACTGTAATGTGCACACACATCACATCTTGTTAAAATGCAGATTCTGATTTCTAAAAAACTTTTAAGTGATGCCTGTATGCTAGTCCTCTGATCATACTTTCAGTAGCAGTAAGGTTCAAGACTGCAATTAAGTTTAACTTCTGCAGAAATGCAATATAGTTCTCTGCATAGACAGAGATACTTAGTTGTCCTCTAGCTTTCTCTTACTCAGGTGAATTAATCCAACTCTTTGAAGTTTCTCAACATTAGAATATGACAGATGAATGTGGCAGAGGTGAAGCACACAAAACAACTATGAATCTTTTCAAGATTTAAAAATACGAACCAAAACTTGCTTGAAATCTCACACTGTAGCTTTAAGTAAGGTGCAACTATTAATAAGAACTACATTACTAGCATCAATGTTTGAAAACTGGAAAATAATTTTTAATAGCTCTAATGGTTAGGAAATTTAGATTTATTCTATGGCATAAGTTGCAACTACAGAAGATTCCCACGGGGGGGAAATTATTTACAAAAAGCAGTTTTTTACTATTAAATGTATTTAACATTTAGGTGTTAGTAATTTCTTTTTTTAAACTAGTATAATATTTTCAGGATTTTCCAATAACAGATATCAGTAGAAATTATTTAGAGAATCTTTAAAAATCTAGTTGGCATTAGAGAACCTGTTTCCCTAAATAAAAATTAAAACTCGAATTAATAAAAAACTAATGCAATTATCAATACTTTGAATATTTAGCATTATGTTGCATGATCTATATACCATACATCTAGAAGTATTTACATCTAGATAGCCAAAGTATTTCTAGAAAATTCTACATAATGTATACACCTAATCTTATTTTTCTAAGTTGGTATGGACTATAAGTTTATTAAATAACACTGGCAAATGCCACGTGAAAATATTTTTAAATTTGGAAAAATATTTCCTAAAATGTTTACCCTACTGTTATTCCAAAGCTACTAAATTTACACACAGAAATCAAAATGTTTGAAATTTTTTTCAATAGACTTCTCTGTTAAAGTGTAACAAAAAAATATAACATTTCTGAAACAGCTATGCACAGAATTCTCCAACTAGGAAAAAACAAAAATACGAAACAAAAAAACCCTTATACATACAGAGAACAGATGGGTGGTTACACAAAGGGTTAAGGGGTGGGAGAAATGGTTCAAGGGGGTGGAAAAGTTAAAAAAAAAAAAAATTCCAAATGTAACAAAGGCAGTATTTCCAAGACAAACATAGTATACAGGTGGATGGAAAGACTCATGAGTAAATAAAATAAATCCTATGAAGACAAAGTCGGGTAACAGGATAAAAAATGACTAAGGTTTCTCTATTAGGCAGGTCAAATTAGGGAAGGCCTCCTGAGGAAGTAACATCTGAGTGGAGACCTATCTCTTGGCTGCTATGAAAAAAACAATGACCATGTCCTTTGTGTTTCAAATACATTTTCTAAATTTTATTATTTACAAAAATCAACATTCATTGATCCATTAAAATGATAAACAGGGATGGCATAAACAACTATATGCCAAATATAATTCCCAACTTATTTTGGTTCTTAGTTTGATAACTGCTAACGTGGTACAAAGTTGGCTAATTTAAATTATTGTGTGTCCCAGACATGCTTCATCCTCTGGTACAGTTGGTAATGAGAAAGAAAACCCAGAGGTTTACAGGTAGGCAGCTGATGGGAGGGTGGGGGAGGGTGTGGGGACTGGATGATCCATAAACTAGATAAGCAGCATATTAATAAATCATAAATACATGACTTTTCTATTTTCATTTTATTCCAAAAGGCAACAATTTTAATAGAGTAGGGTCTGTGTGCGTGTGTGTGTGTGCGTGCGCGCGTGTGCACGCACGCACGTGGGCCATGGCTTTTATACCTAACTTTACCTAGCACTTTCTCCTTTTCCCTTTCAAAGCATTTTATCCCAAAGTATAAGGTTTAAAGGCAAATCTATAACTATGAAACGGCTCTGGTTCAACATTATCAGAAAAGGACCAGAACTTTAGATTATATAAATGCTTATGTTTTTCTTCTGCAATGCATGAGACGCTTGGCAAAGTACTTCAGTCACTGCAGAAAGCCTGATTCTTCACTACTTCTCTGATAAACTGTTCAATCAGAACTACGTTGAATTTATTTTTAAGTATCAAACTAAAAAGCTAGAATTCAAACCCCAAAATAATGACAGGGGAGAAATTTGTTTTCTTTAAAGATATATAAGCACTATTCAAAAAACGTTGATCTCAATTATTTCATGTTATAATGCTTTTTACTAGGTCTTTATTTCAAAGACTTTAAAATTGACTACGGATATGAATTGAGTTATCATGGAATGTATACTTCTTTAGACTGTAATGAAAGCTTTCATTCTCTGGCTTACATGAGATCACAGCAAATGTACTGAGACCATTATCTTGATCTAATCCAAGAAATAATCTGAAGAATTTAATGTAAAGAATGAACACAATAGCGCTAACTCCATCAAACTTAGTTATATGGGATACAAACGAAGAAATATGTACGTGCCTTCATTTTTTTTTTTTTTTAATTAAGACTATTTTTTTAAGAGTAGTTTTAGGTTCGTGGCACACTTGACAGGCAGGTGCAGAGAGCACCCATAGATCCTGTACCTCCCCCATCACCAGCACCCCTCATCAGAGTAGTATATTTGTTACAACTGAAGAACCTCCACTGATACATTATAGTCACCCCAAATCCATAATTTACATTATGGTGTTTCCATATCAGCACCGCCCCTACAAATAGCTGGTGCACAAAAGAAGAATACTGATTCTCCACACATGTAGCGATGTGACGAGAGGCAAGTATGTGAAAATACGGGTATAGATCTCTTCCTCAACACCCATACCCCTCTCTCACCACCCAGATCTCCTAAGAAAACAAAAAGATGCCCATTCATTCTTCTTTGAATCTCCAGCACCTAAGGCAGTACTGCCACAAAACAGGTATCGAAAGAATAAATGTTAGCTGAAATCTGTAAAAAGAGATGTTTTTTTCCACCCAAGCTTCTTTATTATTGGAAATACTAAACAAAACTTTGGTACTGCCATGAAATGCATTCCCCTATTGTTCCCATAAATATCAGTGTGAGGCAGTGTTGCTATTGCCCCCTCAGTGTGAGACTAGGCAGGGCAGGTCCTGGCAAACCAAAAAAAAAAAGCAGCCACAAATATCCAAAGCTAAAAGGTCTCCTCAACAACTTCAAAACAAACAGATATTGGGTGTTAAATGGGGGAAGAAGTTGCAGCTGTCACAAATGGATGTGACGTGGACATTTCTAGGGTTCATAGAGAAGACAGATCTTCCCTTGTTTGATTGTGATGAGAAAAAAAGCTATAAGCTAAAGAGTACATTCATTTCATCCATTCATTTCAATTTCTTCATCACACTTTTATTAAGTACCTTCTAAATCCCAGGCCCTACACTCGGCTAGAAAAGAATCACCGCTGAGGTAAGGAGCACTGAAATGGAGGAGAGAAGTTGCTTCAAACCCAAGACTCACTCAATGAACTAAGTCTGGGCTCTCTCATGCTTTTTCTGTCCTTCCTCTACTCAGTAATCTGGCAGGAGGTAGAGGAATACATACACATACAGTGCACACACAAAGAACAAAGCAGGTTAAGAAAGTTGGTCAGTCCCTGTCACCTGGCCAAGCCAGAAGAGTTCTCTTTATTCATTACAACAGATTTAAAGTCAAGAAAAAATGGGAAGGTGCTACAACCCATACACTATGAAGGAGGGCCTCTACCCTGAAGAAAACTATTTTTACAGCCAACTTATGAAGAGCAAATTTGTGGACTGGTACATGGTTGATGACTTGGGATATACCTGCCAATAGATAACTATGAAACAACTATAAAATAACATCCTCAGAGAGACTCTGTAATAAATGCAAGGTTTCCCCATGTATTTATTTATGACATCTTAATATTTCATGGAGTTCCTTTGATCCAGTTAGAAAAAAACCTTCCAAGGACTCAACTAGGAAGGAACCATAAATTAAGAATTCTTCAAAGATCTCCAGAACATGGATTTTGGCTCCCTGCTACTTACTACCTATGTGACCTTGAGCAAATTAATTTCTGTGCCGTGGTTTCTTCATTTATAAAATGTAGCTAATAACAGCATGAACTTCATAGGATCATAGTGAAGATTGACTGGCTATTGCAAATAATGCTGCAATGAACATGGGGATGTATACATCTTTTTTTTTTCGTGTTTTTGTTCCCCTTGGATAAATACCCAGAACTGGAATTGCTACACCATATGGTACTTTTTAATTTTTTGAGAAACCTCCATATTGTTTTCCATGGTGGCTGCACCCATTTACAAGGTGTGATCAAACAATATGGTGAATGTTTAAATAAAAAAAAAAATTATTACAGCAAAAGACACATTGTCATTAATCTCCCTCAAAACAGTCCCCCTCATTTCGAACACACTTATCCCAACACTCTTGCCACTTTCTGAAGCAGTTCTGGAAGTCCTCTTTCATGAGTGTCTTTAGTTGCGCTGTCGTGGCTGCCTCGATGTCCTGAATGGATTCAAAACGTTTACCTTTCATGGTCATTTTGATTTGAGGGAAGAAACAGAAGTTGCACAGTGCCAGATCCGGTGAAAAAGGTAGATGAGGACACACTAATGTTTTTATTTAACAGAAATTTCGATGTGTGACATAGAGCATTGTCGTGATGGAGGATGATTTACAGTACACTTTAAAACATACCTTCTCTCAACCATAACTCACATCCAACTGACTGCACCCAACAAATTGAAACTTGTCACACACTAATACCAACGTTCGACGCACCACTTCCCGGATTGAAGATCTGTACCTTTCCATTGGATGGCACTCGGCTGCAGCATTCACCATCTTTTATGATCACAACGGAAAGTCCCTGTGTCACACATCGCTTCTGGTACAGCAGTTTCTGTCAAATAAAGCACTATGTGTATCCTCATCCACCTTATTCACTGGATTTGGCACCATGAGACTTCTGGCTCTTCCCCCAAGTCAAAATGACCATGAAAGGTAAAGGTTTTGAATTGATTCAGCACGAGGCAGCTACAGCAGCACAACTAAAGACATTCATAAAAGAGGACTTCCAGAACTGCTTCAGAAAGTGGCAAGAACGATGGATAAGTGTGTTTGAAGAGAGAAGGGGTGTTTTGAGGGGAATTAATGTCAATGTGTCTCTTACTGTAATAATTTTTTTTTAATTTAAACATAAACCAATTGTTTGATCACACCTCATGTGTATATGTATGTGTGTGTATGAGTGTGTGCATACATTATTTAATGACCTTTAAGATTACTACTATGAATACTGAATGAAATGCAAATGTGTAACTCATAAACTAGATGACAAGGATACTTCCTTCACCATAAAACTATAATGAGAGATTGGGTAGTGCCTATAACACAAGACTCCAACAAATCATTTGGCCAAATAACCAGGTCAGGTTTTTTGTTGTCTTAGTTGGGGGAAAAGGGGTTAGTAGTCTAAATCAAACAGTTATATGACATCATTAAAACACTTTTTCAAAAAGACACAATGTCCACTTTCTAGATGGCCTTGGCCTACCATAAGCTTAATAGGACTCATCCTGAGTAAATTTTTATTGTAATAGAAAATAGTAATCATGCCTCCCACTTCCAGCTACCACTATTTCCACTAAAAAGATCAACACTTTACTATGTTGGCTCTCACACAGGAGAGATGGGGAAGAGAAATGAACTAACATCTGTGAAGTGCTATTTTGTGTCAAGAACTATAATGCTCTACAAAGGCTATGAGATACAACCACCACATGGGCAAGGTATTATTATTCTCATTCTGCAGACAAGGAAATGGAGACAAAGAAAGACTTATGTCACTTATTTAGATCACCCATCTAGTAAAGGACAGAGCCTAAATTTGAACCCAAAACTAACTCTAAAGCCTTCTCAACCAGTGATTCCGGAAGTAGTTACCTTGGCTCAGTGTGCAACCCATATCCTCACTTTCTTCACTGATTCTAATCTCCCAACTCAGCACTCCTCCACATTTACTATCCCGGAGCCAATGAGGAATCTGGGTAGAAGGGAATTTATACATGGTATGTAGATTTCCCCTTCAAGGTAATCAAAACAAAACAATTTGAAGACATGTTAAATGTAAAATGTTTAACATGGTATTAAAACTTGAAAACAAAAAACAAGAAAGTAAATGCAATCTAATACTAAATTATTTTTTTATGTGTATTCTTTAGCCAGACACTTGAGGAAATTATCACTGGGGAGAAAACGTTTCTAATGCCAAGGATGAAATGAATTAGCTAGATTTTTTAAATGTTTCTCAATTTTTTAATCCTTTGTATTTCACTGCTTCATTGTGCCACAGAACTTTAGGAAACAGACATAGTAGTTTATTTAAATTACTTGAATTGTTTTGTTAGAATATGAAAACATTACTCTCAGAGGAGCTATCAAATGACCTTGATGATCTACACAACATTCATTATAGACTGGTAAACATTTGTGAAAATCCTTGCTGTGATGATTGATTGCGTTTTTTCCTGCTTCAGTCACCTCCAACTAAATTGCCTGTCATTAAAATGATGACTTCTGTCAGTGTAGTTTCTTAATCCTTCCTCAGTCCTTTCTAGCAATGACAACCTTAGAATAATATATTGTAAGTCTTTATGGATCAATAATGCTCAGTATAAAACACAGCAATCTACCACCAAGATTTTTATCCACCTATTTATAATGATGTCTGACAAGCTAAGTAACAAAAAAAGCTCATACTAAGGAAAAAATAAAAAGACAGCTAACAAATAAGTCAAACACAATACTATAAACAGCATATGCCAATCCAAACAAGCTAAGAATTTTGAGTGAGGCTCTGTGTTAGCAAAATGCTTTTATCATCCAGAAGTAGTTAATGACAGAGATGTCATGTGCAGACTACTCAAGAAAAAAATTATTATTCAGGTCCTTACTTAGGCATTCTGAAATGATTTATGGGAGGTTATTTATGTGAAAAGGCTTCTCTGCAATATCAGAAACAGAACGCTTCCAGTTAAAAACCATAAAAGATAAGCCAACTAGCATACTCTGGTTAATTTTTTTTCCATAGGCAATTAGAAAAACACTTCTTTTTCATGCAATTTAAATTTAGATTGTACCTTGGACATCTTTATATGGAAATTAGATCATGATTGGCTTTAAACACTACAATTTAGATGTTTTAATTTAAACCAAGAATTACTTTAAATAAATGCCATTATGTCAATGAAAACAGCTATGAGACTGCTTTACAACTGACATTACCTCTTTTATATAAGGAGTTATATTAACTATACCTTCTCTAAATCTCCATGAATTTCATCATTTATTAAACTCAACTTACCTGAAATCTTTCACTGCACTAAACTGGAGGGGGAAAGTTTCAACAAACTAGCAAACTATTTAACTAGAGAACGATAAATTTTTTTTAACTATTGGACAGTTTGGGGGGAAAAATCAGATTTTATTGCATTTAAAGAATAATTCGTATCATCTTAAACTTTCCAAGGGGAAAGAAAAGTGTTACTTCTATGCATTCTCAAGAAACTACTGGAGGAATTAAAATTGAGGAAGTAAAACAAGTAAAAGGAAAATAAAGAAACCAGGAAAAAGGGATCTAACACAAAGGGGGAAAAGAAGAAATGTAAATTGAAACAGGAGTTTCGGTCTCCAGGAGGAATGTCTCAAGGGTCAAAAAAACAAACAAACAAACAAACAAACAAACAAAAAAACACTAATTACATTGTTAGTTTAGTCATATTGAAAAGAACTTATAGTTTGTCAGAATTTAGATTAAAAATTAGTAATTGGTACCAAACAAAAACACAAAAAAACCTAAGCAAGTGGAGAGGCAGGGGTGGTTATCGACTCAAAAAAAATTATACAAGAGTAAAAAGAAAGTAAATGGTGTATTATATACAGGTCTGTTGTAAATGTTCACATAGTCATAACAATGTGATTTAAAATACACTGGAAGATGGGAAGAAAAAAAAAGGAAAACAGAAAATTGGGAATGGGGGGAGGAAGGGAAATGCCAAATAATTTTCTTTCTTAGTAGAAAGACATTATGTAATTGAAATTGAAACATCAGAAAATGTTGTAGTGTGGATTTGGAAAGGAGGGATACAGAGGTAAATAAAGGGGAAAACAACAAAAGATTAAAAGCAGTCGTGTCTGTGGAGAAGGACTAAGGGATGGAGAAAGAAGGACCATTATTCACTCTGAACCTAACATACTTTGACTTTTTAAACTTACATACACTTACTGCTTTCTGAAAGTTTTTAAATTAATTGAATGAAATAGAGCTAGATAAACCAACACTGACAAAAACTCAAAGGATATTGGGAAAACAACAGAAAATTGTGGTCTGTGAAATTCACTATTGATACCACTTATACCAAGTTTACAAACAAAACCAAAACAGAGAGGGAAGGGTGTAGACTTTGTTGGGCAAACTGGAACTCCTCTATTTACTAGCAATGACAACGTGGGCAAATGCTTTATCAGCTCTTAGCCTTGCTTTTCTCATGTGCAACACAGGGCTATAAAAGTATTCACATGATTATGGTTAAATGAGACAATGTACATGAAATGCTTGGTACATAGTATATTCTTGATAAATGCGTGTTATTAGACCTCGTATTTTTCTTCATTTTTCTGTAACAAATATGTAAATTTTTCATAGAAAAAGTTTTGGCCAAAATGTGCAAAAGTTCATTGAACTAGGAAGTGGAAGTAGCATCTATTATAGATCATTAGTTGTTGTCAAAAGAATGGCTAAGTCTCAATTATGACTGCCCTGTGCTGGTCCCACAAACACTCAACAAATATTTAAAGAATTATTGGTTTGGAGGAGGACCCTAAGCTCCTCCTCTATTTTTACTCATTCAACAGACATTGCTCACTAGGTTTAAAGAATGTAAAAGAAGGTATGATGAATATAAAGATACAAAATACATGGTTTCTACACTCAAATTGCTTACTGTAATCGAGATAGGGAAGCACAGAGGCAGCCAAATGCAGTGTGGTGTGACATGTCATGGTTTTGAAGACAGATAGTCTGGGGTTCCAATCCTGGGTTCCAATCCTGGTTCTGCATTTGTGTTTTGGGGAAAGTTTCTTAAACTCCAAGCTCCAATTTCCTGTATAAATGCTTCAGCGGGGAGGGGGGGTTGCAGAAGAGGGTAAAGGGGATCAAATATATGGTGATGGAAGGAGAACTGACTCTGGGTGGTGAGCACACAATGTGATCTATAGAAATGCACACTTGAAACCTATGTAATTTTACTAACCATTGTCACCCCAATAAATTTAATGATTAAATAAACAAACATAGATAACTGCCTTGCACCATTACCTAAGGATTAAGATAATATTCTTAAAGTAATTACCAGATGCCATACAGTAGATGCTCAATATTTGGTAACTCTTGGTCCTATCAGAATTATTGTCGAAGATACATACCTTCAGAAAGGGAAAATTGAGGAGAAAAACCTTCATACATGTCTGTTAGTCTGAGAAACGTTCACAAAAAGATACAAATAAATGCTATTCAAATTCTTGGTGGGAGAATTTACTTTCAGATAAGAAATACCAGGAAATATTTTTGTGGAGACACAGTCATTTTAAATACCATGTTCCATAGATCCTTAGACACACATTTTCATGTTTTGACATCTCTAAAACAGCAATGATGATGTGTCAGCTAAATTGGAAACATTTTTTCTTAGTGGTACATAAAATCATTGATGCATCTTAGATTCAGTGCAGTAGCGCAGATAAACATGAAGGGAATTCTGTAGAGAACGGCAGAACCAAAGGCACAGCACTGAAAATCCAGGGGGGTGAACGGTGGCATGTATATAGTTCACCTAGCTTGCGTGTACACAAAGAGAAGTCTGGAAGACAAAGCTGAAAGGCAGACTGTTCCACTAATCTACTTGTTTACCTGTGTCATACTAGTTAATTCACTATCGCTTTTTGGTAGAATATAAATCTTGGTAAGTGGTAGGGTGAGTCTACTCATATTGTTCAAAATTGTTTGGCTCTTCTTGCCCTTTACTTTTCCATGTCAATTTTAAATTCAGATTGTCTAACCCTATAAAAAAATACTACTTGAGATTTTCATCAGAATTGTACTGAACTTAATGAAGACACTTTGGAAAAACTTCTATTCTTTCATTTTCCCATTCAAAAGCACTTCTCTACATTTATTTATGTCTTACATCATTCAATAAAGTTGTATAATTTTTCCCATAAATGTCTTGCACATATTTTCTTAGATTTAGTCGCTGGTATTTATTTTTGAGGATTGTTATTGTAAATTGTATTAAAATCACATTCTGTAAATTGATGGAATATTCAGCAATCTCAAGTATATACAAAATATGAATATTAATGTTTAATCTTGCTTTTCTGTATATTTATATGTATCACAATTTAAAAATTAACAAAAGTATCTCCATGATACACAGAATATTAAAACTTCAAAACTCCAAATGAAAAAAGAAAACACTTATACAACTCCATTTAAACCAACTAAAGCACAGATTTAAATGGTTCTGGAAATAACATAGCCTACAAACCCCATACTCCAGATACAAGGACTTCTAGTCAAGATGGCGGAATAGGTAAACTTTGTGTTCACCTCCTGCCATGACCACATCAAAATGACAACTAAATTATAGAACCATCATAGAAAACTACCTAAAGACTAACTGAACAAAATTCCTATAATTAAGGATATAAAGAAGAGGCAACTTTGAGACTGACAGGAGAAATAGAAACACGGAACAGGCAGGCCCACGCCCACAGTGTGGTGATACAAATTGGGAGGGATATCTCAACAGCGGAAGTCCCCCCTGAGGAGCAAAGAGTCCCAGCCCAACGCCGGGTCCCCCAACCTATGCATCAGTGCCAGGAAGGAGTCCCATTACATCTGGCTGTGAAAATTAGTGGGGATTGCATCCAAAAAAGACAAATGGCTACTAGAGACTGAGGTGCTGCAGGACTTAGAAGAATGATGCACAGACTTACCCATGCACAAACTCAACTACTTTCAGCTACAGCTACATCATAGCAGCTCAAAAAGTGCCAGGAACATACAGAGAGGAACTATACTGACTAACTTCAGGCAAAGAGCCGGAGGGGCAGTGGTTAGGGCAACTGGGTGTGAGCCATGGTTGAGAAAAGGTATGTTTAAAAGTGTACTGTAATTACCTTCCATCATGACAATGCTCCGTGTCACACATCACTTCTGATATACAGCAAAATAAAGTCAAAATGATTCAGGACATGGAGGCAGCCATGACAGCACAACTAAAGACACTCACCAAAGAGAATATACATAAATGCTTCAGCAAGTGGCAAGAAGAATGAGATGAGTGTATGCAAATGGAGGAGGAATATTTGAGGGGGTTAATGGCAATGTGTCTTTTACTGTAATAATTTTTTTTTTTTTTTACTTAAACATTCACCATATTGTTTGGTCACACCTCATACATTATTTTCAAGTGCACATGGTACATTTTACAGAATAGACCATATGTGGGGTCACAAAACAGGTCTCAATAAACTTAAAAAGATTGAATTAATAATAAGCATCTTCTCTGATTACAATGGTATGAGATTAGAAATCAATTATAAAAAAACTGAAAAACACACAATCCAATGGAGGCTAAATAAAATGCTACTAAACAATGAATGGGTTAACAATGAGCTGAAGGAAGAAATCAAAAGATACCCTGAGACAAACGAAAATGAAAATGCAATGACCCAAAATCTATGCGATACAGCCAAATCAGTTTCTAAGAGGGAAATTCACAGCAATACAGGACTACCTCAAAAACAAAACAAAAAAAAAACAAGAAAAATCTTTTTAAAAATATCTATTCTTTATACCTAAAGGAACTAGAAAAAGAACAAAGACCAAAGTCAGAAGGAAAGAAATAATAAAGATGAGAGCAGAAATAAATGAAATAGAATCTGAAAAAAAACTTTTTCTAAATCAATGAAACCAAGAGCTGGCTCTTAAAAAGATAAATAAAATTGATAAAACTTTCACCACACTCAGCAAGAAAAAAAAAGAGAGAGGACCCAACTAAATAAAATCAGAAATAAAAGAGGAGAAATACAAAGGGACACCACAGAAATACAAAGGATTATAAGAAAATACTATGAACAATTATATGCCAACAAATTGGAAAAACTGGAAGAAATAAATTCATAGAAACATAAAATCTTCCAAGACCAAATCAAGAAGAAATAAAATCTGAACAAACTGGTAAGTACTAACAAAACTGAATCAGTAATCAAAAAATTCTCAACACACAAAAATCCTGGACCATATAGTTTTACAGGTGAATTTTATCAAACGTTCGAAGAGGAATTAACACTATCCTTCTAAAACTATTCCAAAAAAACTAAAGAGGAGGGAAGTTTCCCAATCTAATTTTATGAGACCAACATTAACCTAATTCCATACCAGAAAAAGACGTTGCAAAACAAGGAAATTACAGGCCAATATCCCTGATGAACAGAGATGCAAAAACCCTTAACAAAAATATTAGCAAACCAAATTCAGCAATATATTAAAAAGATCATACACCATGATCGGGTGGGATTTACTCCTGGGATATAAGATTGGTTCAATATCTGCAAATCAATGTGATACACCACATAAACAAAATGAAGAATAAAAATCATATGAGTATATAAATAGATGCAGAAAAAGCCTCTGACAAAAATCCAGCATCCATTTATGATAAAAACTCTCAGCAAAGTGGGAATAGATGGAACATACCTCCACATAATAAAGGCCATATATGACAACTCTCAGCCTAGCATCAAAACATTAAAAATAATAATAATAAGTGTCAGGAGAATGTGGAGAAAAGGGAACCCCCATGCACTGATGGTGGAACTATAAATTGGTGCAATCACTATGGAAAATAGTATGGAGGTTCTTCCTCGAAATATTAAATATAGAACTACCATATGACTTCTCAATTCCATTTTGGGTATTTATCTGAAGAAATCCAAAAACACTAATTTAAAAAGATATATACATCCCTCTGGTCATTTCAGCATTATTTACAACAGCCAAGATATGGAAAAAACATAAGTGTCCATCGATAGGTGAATGAATAATTAAGATGCGGTACACATATACAATAGAATATTACTCAGCCATAAACAAAAAATGAAATCTTACCATTTGTGACAACATGGATGGACCTAGAGGGTATTATGCTAAGTGAAATAAGTCAGACAGAAAAAGACAAATGCGATATGATTTCACTTACATGTGGCACTAAAAAAACGAAATAAACAAATGAAACAGAAAAAATTCATAGCTATAGAGAATAAATTGGTGGTCTCCAGATGGGAGGGAGTTTCAAGGGATAGGTGAAGAAGGTGAAGGGAGTAAGAAGCACAAATTGCCAATTATAAAGTAGTCACAGGGATGTAAAGTACAGCATAGGGAATATAGTGTTACTGTAATTACTTTGTATGATGTCAGATCGGTACTGGACTTATCGGGGTGAGCACTTCATAAGGTATGTAAATGTCTAATCACTCTGAGGTATACCTGATACTAATATAATATTGTATGTCAACTGTAATTGATACATTTTTAAAAACCCATACTAATATATATTATATAGTACATATAAATGTTGGATTATTAAATATTGGACTAGTTCCATTTCTGCAACCTTGAAATAAGTGATACAAGTGCAATGACATCAAAACAATTATTCTTGCTCAATTTAGTGATTTTTATTCTGTCAACTCTCAATTACTCACAGTAACAGAGAGATACATTGACAAATGCAACAGAAATCCACAGATAACCCACCCAGGTGAGTTGGAGATATACTAAAAAGTTAGGCATGCCCTATAATTGTAAGTATCCAGACAGCTGAGTCATGATCGGCTTTCCTTTCCCTTAAGACAACTTCACTCATCACATGAGACAACTGATGGCAGAGAACTGAAATATACTGGCAGTAAAAATGAATCCGTTTCCTTAAAATCCAAAATGGGCTATACACAGACACTTATTTTTCCAAAATTTCTCTAACCCAAGTTCTGAATTCTCCTTACTCTCATTACTTTACCTTTTCTTAGAGAGCAACTAACAAACTAAAATAAAATTGATGAAATGAGTTTGGGACCAGTATGCTTACTTTTTAAACCTCTATCTCCTGGGCTCCAGGTCTGCAGATATGTAACTGCCTATTTGGACATTCTTAAGCTAGTGTTCTCTGACATCTCAAACATGACACGTTTACTACTGAAGTCCACCCCATTCCCAAAACTGTGCCCTCTTTCCATCAGTCCTTATTTCAGTAATAGCTCATGGGAATCTAGAAGATGGTCTTGAGTACTCCAAAAAAAAAATCTGAACCCAAAAATCGAATTAATCATCAGCCTTGTTGGCTGACTCTATCTCCATAATACGTTCTTTCTACTGCCTCTGCCTCTGTCCCTATCCTCATCATCTCTTTCCGGTACTACTGGAGTAATTTCTTTAATTGGTCTTTCTATCCTCATCTGCCATGGTATGACCACAATAATCTTTCAATAATGTAAATGGGTACATGCTACTATCCTGCTCAAAATTCTTTAATGCCTCACCAACGCTTACAGGATAAAACCCAAAATTCTTAGCACAACATTCAAAAAGCTTTTATTACAGTCTACATCTCCAGTCAGCCTCATGGTCCACAGCCCCTTTCCTGGCTGGCCCTGCTCTCTAAACGTCCCCACACCTCCACACATACTGCGTTCTCAACCTAAAATCCCTTCTTTATTTTCTACTAACACCTGGAAATATTCTTCATTCTTTGTACATGAGCCGAAGCATCACCATGTCACAAAAACCATCTCTGAATCCCTAAGAAGACTTAAGCACTGCTCTACATTTCTTTTGAATCATGCCATTTTCATTATCTATGAATATGTCTTTCTCTTCCTAAATAATATTTAATTGAGAAATAGCCAAGCTTAAAGCATAATGTCAGAATTTATTAGACACCAAAAAAATTGTTGAATAAACACTGTATATTTCCACTAGCTTTTTATTAATCTGAAAATATGGTTATTGTTGATACTTTCAAATTCAAATGTGTCTTGATAGGAATTATTATATCTTGAAATTATTGAGGAATTTCCACTATAAAATAAAATACTGCATATTAATGAGGCACATATAAAATTGAAAATTTTACATTAATTTTAAGAAACGGTTAAAAACTTTCTAATCTAAAACAAAGTGTAAAAGTTGTGGATCCAATAATTAAAAGATATTGTTAAATATGACACAAGCATAATTTTATTCCTAGAAAATAATTTTGAAATATTTCAGTTTCCTCTTTTAATGTTCCTACATGATTCTGAGCACACAACTTTTAGGGAATAATATACAATTGACTAAATAATAAAATATAACTTTAAAATTATAGGTCTTTAGAATACATTTATCTTTTAATGTTTAATTAAATCCCCCAAATAGATTTGTTTACTAAACCATGGTACATTTTATAATCGTAAGATGAAACAACATACAAAAAGTAAACAGAGAACCATTGGGAGTTAAATTATTAATTGTCAACTTCACAAATTATTTAAGAACACGATCAACAGTAAGGATCTCTCACTCAAGAGTAATGTATATCAATCACGAAGAAAACAATTCAAAGCCGACATACAAAGCATTAAACAAACACAGACTGTCAAATCTATACTTATTTCTAATGTAAGAATTCACTCATAGAAAGGATATATATCAATATTTTTTAAGTTATGCAATATGTATACTCTTAATAATACTAGATTGCTAAACGTAACATTGAACCCAACAAAGGATCAAATTTCTTTTCACTCTATTGTGTAAAATACACACTTTTTATAATTCCAGGAAGTTGTAAACTCCTTAAAAATACTTTGTGTTTATCTAAGCTTATATTAACGTTACTCAGTGACTCTCATTCATTATGAATGTTTTTATGAATTTTTGAGAACTGTCTACATTCAGAAGCATATATCCCAATAGACACTTTTAACCTTCATCTTACCAATGCCAAATGGTAAATAGAAATCTCTAACTGAAGGAATCTGATTTAACTGTGTGTGTGTGTGTATGTGTGTGTGTGTGTCTGTGTATACATATACATATATACATATGTTTAATATGTAATTGAACTAAATATATATGTATTTCCCCCTGTTGGCATTTCCTTACCTTCCCACCCATCCTTCCTCCAAAAACCACTGAATGAAAATCAGGGAAATCATTTTGAATGTGGCTGGAAGTGCTCAGAAAATTCATCAAGCCAAAAAGGATGGAAGAAAGTAAAAAAACCAAAAATATTAAATCTAAGACACTGTCAGTCACAAATAAGTCTACTTCTGCCATAAGCCTTGTGATAGGATGACATGTTTCAAAAATCCCACAGTTGTCCTTTAAAACATAATATAGTGATGTTACTATATTCAGCCTACCTTTAAAAAATAAATAAAAGCCTATGTGAGGCCGTCCTTTTTAAATTTAAAAGTCTACCTAAACAGATAAGGTGCTAATTTCTTATTTCATTTACTTAACAATATTTCTTTGTATGTCAAAAAAAAAATTTTCATTAATAGTGATATTTAACATTATAATATAGCAACATTAATAAAAGATTACATAGTTATCTATATACATGTAGATATTTTTTTACTTTGAAGGACGAATTTGCTAAAACTTTACACATATCAATTTTCAGTAACTAAACCTTTAAACAAATGGTTTTCAGATATTCCAGAAAAGATTTCAAATTAGTTTTAAAATGATGTTTTACTGGAAAAAAAAAAAAAGATCTTTAAGAACTTTCCTTCAAATTTGTGTACTTTCCCAAATTTTGAAATATAATATTTAAATGATATATTTTAAAATAACTGTTAACATTTATTGAGCATTTACTATGTACCAGACAATGTTCTAAGCACACTACACATGTAAACACATTTATGGTTGAGGAATTAAGTACATTGCTCCAGGAGACAAAGTAGAAGAGCTGAAATTTCAACCCAGGCAGTCTTGCTCCAGGGACTATGTATACCCTTTAATAGAAGTTTACAGCCTCTGTGTGCCAGATTATGCTTTGCACTTGGAATTCAAAGTTCAAACAAACAAACAAACAAACAAACCAGACAATCACTGCTTTCAAAGAGTTCTTAACTATTTATATATATATATATATAATATATATATATATATATGTACATATATATACACATATATGTGTATACATACATACATATATGTATATATCTACATACGTATACATGTTGGTATATATATATACATATATATGTATATGTGTGTGTGTGTGTGTGTGTGTATATATATATATATACCAACAACCCTTCTAAGTGATAAGGGACCTTCTAGTGATATAATCCAACTGCTAGCAGAGCTCAAATCAGTATGACTAATTTTTAAACTGACTTTTCACAAAGGAGATGACATCTGGTTTCAAATAGCGGGAGAAGAACAAAAAGGCTAGAAAGATTGTAAGGTCCCAATAAATGCCATCCTAAGGAATTTTGTTTCAATTGTGTACTTGACAATTGAGAGCCAAAGAAGAATTTTTATTATGACCAATCAAGTGTTTTAGTAGAAAAACAAAACAAAACACTTTTCAGTGCTATTGATGATAGAGTGGAACAGGAAAGAGATTAGAATCGATAACATTAGATAGGAAGCGACTGGAATAGTCAGAGAGAATAGGAAGACGGAGGAAGGGCAGGAGTATGGAGACAAGTAATAATGAATAGTCATTTCCTAAACTGAGAAACTGAATTTGACAGGAAGGATGAGAGACAGGACTGAGCTGGAAGTTTCTATCTTAGAAGACTAGGAAAAAGTGATGACATTAAACGGATATAGGAAAAAGCAACAGGAGTTGAGGGGAATTGGGATACGATTCATGATTTGAAGCAATTATAGCTAACACCATAAATCTTGATTTTATATTTAAAAATCTGTTACCTTCTTGTATGAAATATGAAATACCAATGTAAGTTTCTTAAACTTGTTTCTTTTATTTAGCCTTATTTACACTATTTTCTTGCTAAGAATACATCTAATACAAAGCATGGAGTAATTTCTTCTTAGAAAGGATGACCTAAACTGAAAAGATCAACCACCCTAAAACCCAAAAGCACTGATTTATTTATTATACATTAATATATGAGGGTTAAGACTTTGAAACAGCTGTATCATTCACTTTGATGTCAGTAATGGAAGAAGTACCACAGCTGCCTTCTATACCTAGTCTTAAAGAAAATGTACTTTAATATCTTTGAGAGTATTAAGTGTCACTTCAGGCATTTTTCTTGCTTTGCTCTGAGACAATCAGTTTATTTTATTAACATTTATTGTTAAATTTAACATATTTAAAATTAATAATTTGCTTTATTAATGCCTACTTGAGTTATAAGTATCCATTTCAAATGAAATAAAATATTCAACATGATAAAAGTCTAAAATTATTAAAAATATATAACTAATAAAAACAGTAATCAATGTTTTAATACAAGAATTCATTACTTTTGAATGAATTTTACTTTTTACTTCAAATTGTTATTAAAGAAGAAAAACAAATAAAAAATAATTTCATTTTCTTAAAAATTAAATCCAGTATAGATAATAACATATGAATTGCCTAATTGTTCTTTCTCAATTTGATAGTTTCCACATAAGGCAAATAAAATATTCATCTCGTTTAATAACGTCATAAATAAACGCAGGGTTAAGATGACTCACTTTCTTAAAAGGATAATTTATAATTCATAGTATATAGCAAAATTAAGACAATTTAAATAATAAAGATGGTAAAGGTAGATCATTTTATAATCTACAATAATAAAGGCATTCTAGTGAATTTTATAAGTACAGTTTTTAGAAATAAATGTATATTATGACATAATTATACGACACGTCAGTAGTAAACGTAATTTTTTTTCCCCCTGAACTCACAAACTAAAATACATTAGTTTGACCAACAGGTGGTGCTCAATCTCCATTTATAAAGAAATTAAACATTTCCCAAAAGCATTTCCAATACAATGAAATCACTTTCAGACTACGTGGCAATTTTTAAAACTCAAACATCAGAAAACCCAATGCATAAACATTAGTTTAACTGTTTCTACAGTACAGAGGAGAATAATTTTGATTCGTTTGCAAAAGAATTTTAAGACTGATATTGACTGCCCATGATAATGACTTTGCTAAAAGTTTTTTCTATGTTGCTGAAACATTTCTTTTAGAAATTAACATTCTGTACTGCAAAAAATGTTAAGCAACTCAGAAAACAGTTTTGAAAATTATCCCAGTGATTATAAATTAAGAAATAACTAATTTAAGTCAATTTTACGAGCTTAACTTATACTTCAGAATTCTTACTAAGTATGTAACATTCTATTTTTTGCTAGAGTTTTAAAACATAAGCTAAGAAATTCAGCTAAACCAGAATCAGTATATTTTTTAAAATTCAGGCTTCTATATAGCATTATAATCTTAATTTGTAAAAACATCCTAAGACCCAAAGTCGGGCTGAATTCTAAATGTAAGCTACTCTCACCAAAAGCAATGTTGTTAACTTCTTTTCTGAATGACGATAAAACAATTTCACTCCTGCATTACCACAAATATCCAAGTAGGGCTTATGTTATACAATTTTATTATATATATTTTTTTCTTCTTCTTAGGTGAGAAAGTACTACAAAAATTCTGCGAAATATAGCATTCTATGATAGAAAATGCCTCAACCCCATATTTTTTCATCTATTCAAGTTACAATCAGTGAAGATAAGATATTCAGTATTTGGCTTCTAAATGTAGAAAAAAAAAAGAAAGAAAGACACTAAGAAAAATTATTTTGTATAAAATATGTGCAGAGTAAAAGGTATTTCTACTCTATTACTCAAAGGGAAAGCATAAAGCAGGATAGACATGGATTTAAACTAAACTCTAAAAATTTCAGTGGGTTTTTAGTTTCACTGAAAGCACCCAAAACCCTACATTTTGCTTTACAAAAAATAAAAGCCACCAATTACTAACTTGCTTAGTGGTGCTAAGAAATTAACTGAAATTCAGTCCGAGAGATGGGAAACAATGTTGTAATCATAGAAAATATAATCTTTTTAAATATCAAAGTTCTCAATCAACACAAAATACAGTTCCTCCCCTCATAATATACTATCTTTCTTATACAGAATTTTAAAGTATCAGAAAGTCGTAGAATTCCCAACTCATTCTATGTTTCAGACCCATGTTTATTCTGTTATTAGCCATTAATTAAAAACGTAAGTTACTTCTTACATGTTTTCAAAATGACACAAAAAATTAAAAACAATACTTCAGCATTTAAAAAGTATATATTTATTCTTGCAGTTTACAAAATAGGAGCATTGAAATTCTGGCTCACTGATCTAAATAATATTAAAATTAATGGTCAGTTTTATACAGTGCCAATATTTCATTTTAATACAATATACTAGTTGTATTACCTAACTTCCAATATTGACACCTAATTTTAATGAGTACACATCTGGAAAAGTAGCCCCAAAGTTTTGTTGCTATTCTAAAGTATTCTAACTTATTAACAGTTTTTTAAAATTCTTTAATACTTTTAAAGTCATTTAGTCAAGATGCTACCAAAATCTTGTTTTTCTTTTAAACTGATGGCAGAGTTGTATCTTTATGACATACAGGATAAATTCCTAATTTGCAACTAGTTTAAAGCTACTTAAGCAATCCCTCTCTCTACTGCCTTATTAAACTTGAGGTTCTTATCCCCACCCAAAATACCATTAAGGCATATTTTGTGCATACCTAGAACAGTTTCAAACGTTTTTTTAATTTCTATACAAGCAGGTTCACACTGCAGAAATCTGTACTAGAAAACAAAGACACTTAGTTTTTAGAGATAGGAAAATGCTTAAGTCACAATGTAAACGTTATCTAAAAAGGAAAGAAAAACCAGCAGGTAGACTCATTTCTACATAATCCTTGCATTTTAGATAAAGATACATATTTGCTACAGGAAACTCACTGGCTTTCATTTTTCAATGAATTGCTAAAATGAACATCTATACTTTGAAATGCAAAAAATATAAAAATTAAAAAGAACAAGGCCAGTCTGCCCCTGTTAATGATTGGCTGCTTGTCCAGTAAAGGCCTGGGTCCCTAGGTAAGTTATCCGCTCTGCAGGAGCTGGTTGAAGCAGTGCATGTGAAATTCGGAAGGCTCCAGCAGGAACTAAAGAGCGCGGAACACAATAACCCGATAAAATGTCAGTCCAGAATCTGAAAAAAAGGGTAGATGTCATGGAAAAATCATTAGATATTTCTTCCCAGAACATCTGAAATGATGGGTAAATGAACCTAAATGTTAGACCCTATACTTAAAAGTTTTAGAAAATGAATCTCTTAAAGCTCAAAAAGAAATGTGTCCATTCTCACAGAGAATTCTGATTACAGTTTTGAGCTTTAATTATCTATAATTTTTAAAGCCAGAAATAGATGGTCACATATCAGCATCTCAATTGAGATTTTATAAAAACATTTCAAACTAATCCCTGGTTCTGCTGTAAATGATTTAATACCTATATCTCTGATTCAGAAAAATTTAGTGACATAAAAACTGAAACTGTTCAAAAGTTTCACTCAATTGATACCACAGAATTCCTCTACCTGATTTTAAAAAGTTATAGCAGGAAGGGAAATACATATATATATATATATATATATATATATATATATATATATATATATATATATATTCACACACACATATATCATATATATGCCATATATATCATATATATGTATATATCCTTTAATATTCAGCTACGTCAAAGATCTAGAATGAAGGATTCTTTATACAGAGACACAGACTCTCTTCTCCTTTGTTTAAAGTGGCCCAATTTAGAGAAAAATAGATTTGTCATTTTTTTTCATGTACATTTTTCTGGAAATATATAATAAATGCTTCCAAAAAGATAATGGTTTTAATTAAACGTGTGGACCAAATTATCTACTGTATTAAAGGGCAGTTGTTAAAAATTAATGACTGTAAAAGATGTTTATTTTATATTACTTATCTCTATATGGAGACTTTTTTACTGTACATTAAATATGTTTAACAATGCCCTATATACAGAAGAGATGTATTCATTCGATGGAGTTTAGTTTTATTTTGCTATGGTAGCAATTTGAGAAATCCTGGAGGGCAGCTCCTAGACCTAAAAATTATTTTTAGAATGAAATAACTCACTTAGCTTCTTTTACACACACATACACACAAAAGGCAACAATGAGAAAGGAAAAAAAAACAAGTATGTGTATTTCTAGCTACATATTTATAACCTAGAATTTATACGATGAATGTCTATATGGAATTGTTTTATATATGTAAGAGTAAAGTTCTAATCCCCCAAAAAATGACTTAAGTGATGTATAATTAAATATCATAGTAAGTAAAATAAAATGAATATTAAAGCATATGTGCATGTTTATACTAAAGTTTTTTTTCTATAAAGTGAAACTGCTTCATGGAGTAATCGCTATAGCATTTTAATTATAGCTTTTCAATGCATTTTTTGTGTCTGTTGAATTTAGGAAAAGGTACAGATAAAACTGAGGTATCTGAATTCTGCTATCTCCAGCACTTATTAATTCTGTGACCTTATGTGTTAACTTTGTTGCTTAGTTTTCTATACCCAGTCTTAAAATGGAGGGGGCACATATTTACACAGATGAATTAAGTGATAAAAAAGATGATGAGTTCAAGAGATTTAAAAATACGTAATATAGGAAATTTTAAAAATAAAACAAGTCATCTTTTCATGGAGAATTGTTGGCATCATTTGAATTGCAAAACAATTTTAAGCCAGTAATTTTACTAAATTCCTTTTAGCACACATCTAATGCAGCTTATCTATGCTGCCAGTTTCTTACATCTTTCTTATGCAGCACTTGAAGTTACATTTCTAATGGGCAAACATTTAAATACTCTGTTAACTACTATCTGAATGCAACTGAAATTAATTGTGGTAAATTTTGCATTTTTGTTTTTGGTTGCAGTACCATAAATCTAGCCTTTAAAGAAAAGGACAAATGCTGGAGAAATAATACTTACTCTTATGTTGATTGTAAGTGATAGAACATCATTATTCCTGGAAAATGTGTATTAGTTTTCGGTATAAATGGAATTGGTTAATAATTACTTGCCAAAAGACATGATTTTTCTATTCAGGAGCATCATCAATAATTTGGAACCCAAAAAAGTTTTAGCACACCAATTCTTTGAATAATTTCTATGAATTTATAAATATCTATCATGATTTTTAACTGTTAATAACAAAATTCAGATTTCTCATTCTTGAGAGATATAAGTATTGATACAATATAACAGGATAACTAATTTTAAGAATACCTCCTACTAGGACAGGCAATCCAACCATTTCTCATGTCGTGATTGGAATATGACATTTCTGTGCGCCAACCCATCATAAGTTTTTCTGAAAAACATGCCACAAATTTGGACCAATCAATAAAGCAGTAGGTCAAGGCTAATTTAGCTGAAAACACAGATGTTGTCAATGTAACTAACTTGACACATCCAAGGAAAAACAAAAGTTTACACTAAAAAAGAGACAAAAACAGTGTAATGACCATCCCTTATAGGCATACAAAATCATCACTAGTCAAAAACACTTTATGAATATATCAACACAATCTAACTGAAGAGCAATTTCTCTCAAAAAGGTGGGTGGAGGGTTTCCCTTTGAAAATAACTATTTCAAACAAAATCCCAAAATGAAAGCTGTAAATACATATTGCTTCCTAACTCTACTCAGTTAAGTCTTAGAAGTCTCTCTAAATGAGTCTTTAGCCTCAGGAAACAATCACTTTCAAATCAACCCCTTAAAAAAAGTGAATGAGCTTATTGCCTTGACCTGAGAAAAGCCTTGGAAATTAAGATACTTACAAAAGACAAGCCTACACGTAAAACCTGAAAATTTTCTTCTAACGAAATAATTTCAAGATAATTCTGCTCATCAAACACGTAAACCTAATTTAACCATTTAAGAAATACATTCTAGTTTAAGTGACTTTTACTATATTTAAATAATACTTTAAGGAATACGATGTTTGTACTTTGTGACATATTTTCATAGAAAATATTTGTTTAGATATTGATGTATCCCTTTATATGCACACTAGTAGCTTTTTCTATAACGTAACCTACAGAACTTATATATAGATGTTTCATTTTTAAGAAAAACCTATGTTGAAAGACAAATCTGTGATAATGCATAGTTCAAAATAATTTTTCATTTATTAAAAAAGCCACAGAATTTATTTAAGCCAAAACTCACAAGTAAATTAACATATAACTCAATGTAGAAAAACAAATGATTTGCATTCACTTTCTAAATAGAGTACCTAACACATAAAGCTGTAAATACTACCATTTTCAGAAAACAGTTGTACACGAAATTGTACAGCCTCACCTTTACACTCAAGTTGCTGGTTCAGCTCCAGTGAGTATTATTAACAACACAAAATCCTGAAGTCTTAATATCAATCTTCCTATGGCTCAGAAATATCATGAGATTCTCTCATAAATAAGAATGCTTCAAAATATAGTCCTTTTACTATGGTCTCTAAATTACCTGGTATAGGGCTCAAATAACAGCCATTTAGTGAACCATGAATGAATGGCTAAAAACAGACAGCAAAATGACCACCACCAGATGAGCCATCTATACCACATTTCTGGTGCCGGCAATTCCATTTGACCAGTTCACTTCCCTCAAAACACACACACACACACACACACACACACACACACACACACACACACACCACACCACACCACGCACACACACACAGTACGCATTCCTTGGTCTTCCAATTTAAGACCAACTGCAAACAGACAAGTCAAATTGTTTTCTTTCACTGTGGAAAGGAACTCAGAGCTTCAAGAGGGATGAGTTCGCTCGACATAAAATATACAAATTCCTAAGACTTTATTTTTTACTTCAACTAAAGGCTTCTCACATTTAAAATAAAGAGTTTCAAAACAGAATAGTATTTTAACCATAGAAGCAATTTTCAAAGTTTGGTCCAAGGATTCTCATCCAGGACCTGTTGATGGTATCTGTGAGGTCAAAACTATTTTAATAAGAATACTAACATGTTAATTGCCTTTCTAACTCTCATTTTCAAAATACACAGTGAAGTTTTTCAGAAACTATATTACCTGTGATAATGTCATCACTCTAATGACTAATGGAATGTATGCTTGTATATTCAAAATTTCTCATTTTTAATTTCAAATGCAAAAATATCAAAAGATATAACAACATAAATAACATCTCTGCATAATTTTTAAGAGTGTAAAGGAGTCCACAGACCAAAGAGCTTGCGAATCACTGAACAGAAGAAATTTGGTTCTGTCTGCTTTTAACGGAGGAGAGGGTCATATACCACGTACTTTCGTCTTCATATTTCACAGCCCAAAGACATGTATCTCCATCACCTTTAACTGTATTACAATTTAAACCCAAAACAATTGAACTACCATGGGCACCAAATACTTTTAATACAGTTGTTTTAAATAAGTATGAAGCAGCCAAAATTTCCATGCAAATTGATATCTACTACCTTAACCTTATGCTTCTTTAATTTAATCTATTTTCCTTCAAGTACCAGCAATTGAGAAAAATTATTTGTCTTGATTTGAATTATTGATTTTGTTTTAGTAATATTTCAGTGGTGCTATCTATTTTTATTTCATTATACTATTCAGTAGTTCAATCTGATAGGTTAACTCAACATTTCTGATCTAACCCAAAGAACAAAATTATTATTTATAATTGTTTTCATGGGAAACCATTTTATAGATTCCAACCAAATTCATAAGTAAACCTGTGGAATACAATCACTTTTCAGTGAAGATTTCCGCTACTTAGTTGAAACTAAGCAAACAAATATGCACATCTGCTCTACTTTTGCCCTTTGGGTTGCTAAGAACAAAAAAAAATCAACTCAAATGAACTCCAAAGAAAGAAAATCTCTTACAGCTAATTATCAACACAAGCATGAAAAGGTCTACGCACCAAGAGAGCTCTTACCCTCTCTCCTTCACTTGGTGTTTCTACCTATCAGTGTTTCTTTTTTGTTACCTCATGTCTCCCTCAGCCTTACTCGTATACTTACTCCATAAAAAAAATTACTTCCCTCCTCTGGGGGAAGGAGACCTCTTCCTGATCTTTCTCTAGAATAAAATAAAAATAAAACTTTTCCATTAGAAACTGATTGTCTACTGTATGTCTATAATAAAACTTTTCTATTAGAAACTGGTTCATTTTCCCAATTTCTAATTCCCAATTGAGGAATTTGATCAGTTCTTGGGAAAAGTAAACTTTCTAAATTTCTGAATTTTTCAAATGGGGAGATAATACCACCTACCTCATAAAGCTACCATAAATCAACAAGTCTTAAAAGATGAGCCTGGTGGGAAAGAAGGGAAAAGAATTTGGGGCAGGAAGAAGTGAGTGTGAATGGCATGTTCAGAAAACCCCATGTGGACTCAGCTAAGGCAGAGTGGGTTTGTAAGGGCATAGCACGAATAAGGCTCGCTAAGCAGAAGTCAGGCCAAGACAGGTACTGCCAAACACTCTAAGGAGTCTGGGGTCTCTACCCTGCATGAGAGGAAAAGCCACTGAAGAGTTTCGTCCAAGAGTGAGAACACAGAAGAAAACTAACAGAATTAACAGAACTAACAGAAGAAAAACACAGTGAGAGAAAAAGGCAGGTAAGATTATAAATTCAGTCCAATTGAGTTTTGGTCATGCTCAGTTTGAATTGAAAATAAAAGTTTATACATAAAGAGTAAAACTAACAGAATTATTCAGCAATTTCAGAATGCAGGGAGTAGCTGAAGAACTCAAGCAGATGTTAAATGGTCCTCTTCCAACTATTTTGACCAGTATCCACAGAAAGAATAATCCATACATTTATCCATCCTGTTCTGAAACTAAAGTTTTTTAAAACAATATTGACCTTTACTGTACATCAGATCACTTCCATTCCTATTAAAAAATAACCTACCAACAACTATAACTTAATATATATAGTCACAAGAAGCGGAGTACAGCATTAGGCATAGAGGCAGTGGAAATGTAATGGCTGTGTGCGATGTCAGAGGGGTAGTGGATGGGGGGAGGGGGTTATCACTTTGTGAGGGGTATAAGTGATAAATGTATAACTATTACATTGTTTTGTACACCTGAAACTAATTTTTAAAAAAATAACCTGCCAGTTTGGGTCTAATAAATTTTTATCAAAACCCATTGTTAGAACCTTTACCAACAGAATAATAGTGATCTCAGGTACTGCTGCAATACTAAGAGCAGACTGTGCTATACAAGGGCCATTACATTTGGATTTTTAAATCTTATCCATAATTGTTTATGGAAATGGAGAAATACATGAATTTGTGTAATTCTGGAGGATCTCTTTACTTTGAGGGTAAATTTCTATACATTTTCTTGAAAAATATGTATGTATATTTATTATTATTATTATGAGCATTTAGATATACAGGGAAAATATACTTCCTCAAGTAGGCCTGAAATTTTAATTTTGTGAGGCCATGAAATGAGAAAGAAACACTGGTGGGTATGCATTTGATAAAAATTACTAAAGGATATAGGTCTGCAAGAGGAATTTTTACTATTTTTAAGTCAAAAACATTAGGTTCAACAATTTGCTATAATAGAGGTAGTACAGAGTAGTGGTTAAATGGATTTTGATGTCACACTTCCCAGATTCTAACCTTGGCTCTGAAATTTACTGCCATCATCTCTCTGTGCTTCAAGTTTTCTCTTCTGGAAAATGGAATAATAACAATACCTACCTCATAGGAATGGTGTGAGAATTAAACTAGTTAAAATATATAAAGTGCTTTGTAGCATGTTGGAGTCAAATATTAAATATTATTATTTATCTTGGAACAAGTAATCCACTTGGACTCTTCTTTTAAGTGAAGGGGTCTTTCACTGAGTTGTTTGTCAAGTATTTTATCATTCTTAGTAAGGGGAATAATAAGGCTTTTATTTTTCCATCATGGCATCCACACAGTACTGAGTCACAGGATTATAGTTGAGCGCAAATGGAAGGTCTTATACAAAAAAGAATACTTTCTCTCTTCTCTATTATCACTTGTAAGTATATAAAAAAATCCAAAATGTTGATACTAGTACCCCATACCATTAAATATACTCAGTATAATGATTATGCCTTCCTCAATCCCTGTCATTTATTGGTTCTTACACTTCCTCTCTTTTCTATGGTATACACTGCTTTTAGGTATCCATCATGAAACCCAGAAAGGAAAAGTCTGGGACCACTGACTATCAGGTCAAGAACCCTATAACTTTCAACTGTCCCTGAGTATATCATTGTGTATAACGCATTTGTATAACTATTGATATTTATAGTCATGCCCTTGAACCAACAAGAAAAGCAAATTATCTTAATATATTCTCTTTAACAAGATATTTTAGACAGATTGCCTTTTTAAAAAGGTTTAAATTTAAATAAGTGACCTTTAGTTATCTAGTCTAGGGTGTTAACGCTGTTGTAGCATATGTAAAATCCTGTTTTATTATATATCATATCAACCTCTCATTCTGTTTAACATATATAGTTCTATTTGCTGAAGATGATTTTTGCATAAAGGTACTGGCTGATATGCAGACATCAAGTTCTGTCAGACAAAATATTCTGTGTAACAAATTACATTTAATCTTGGCCCATGGAGGTATCTTCTTTGTAAC
The DNA here is from genome assembly GCF_057876585.1 of Rhinolophus sinicus. Classification (NCBI taxonomy): domain Eukaryota; kingdom Metazoa; phylum Chordata; class Mammalia; order Chiroptera; family Rhinolophidae; genus Rhinolophus; species Rhinolophus sinicus. The sequence goes on from NC_142503.1 coordinate 73,021,385, forward strand.
AAAAAATTGCTTGTTCTGAGATATGTTGTAAAATACCTAAGAATAAAGAAAAGGCTGACCATCACAAGTTTTATAAGTATCTCCAGTTTGCTGTAAGTTTTGCCTACGTGTGCATGTGGTGTACAATATAATTATTTCATTTCACTAGTGTGTGATGGGAGATATAATAATAAGATAGGATTTCTTACATATTGGGTGATCAATGAATGTTGCCTTACAAAATCATGTCCTCAGTTCTGTTTGTTCCTATAAAGTGACAGAAACACGAGCTTGCCCCATTTTTACCACATCTACCTAAGGAAATTCCTACGACTGCAGTTTCTCATCATCTTGCTTTGCCTTTTTTAACTTTTTATCAACTGAAAGTAAGGAATCACAACATTATTGTATCAACAGTAAAAATAATGATGATGGTGGTAGCAGTAATAGTAAGAATAATAGTAGTAGGAGTAATAACAACTACAATAACACATAATGGTGGTTTTCATTTTCCTGAATGCCTAGGATGTATAGGCACTGTGCTAAGCTTATTATATGCATTATCGTACTGCAACAATCCTCTGAGGAAAATGTTTCTCCCGTATTTTACAGTTTAGAAAACCCGAGGTTCAAAGAGGTTACGTCACTTGCGCAAGATCACATGGCTAGTAAGTGGCAGAAGAAGCTCAAACCAAGTCAGCCTCCTTAACACTGCACACGCCCCTGACTCCTGCTAGGATACTGTACAGTCAAAACAGGTTTTGCTGTATGGAAACTGTGGTAGAAATATTAATCCAACTTAGGAGGGAACCTCACTTGTAATTATATATAAGCAAGTATTCCACAAAATTGCTTACCTACTAAGAGAATCTAAATGACCACTGTGACACCTCTGGCTGCTACTTAGAACAGAATTAACTTTTGCCCTCACTTCCTCTATCCTTTGCCTTTGATGGATGAAACTATTTTGCTTGGAAAAAAAAAAATAAATCAGGCATCATTGATTTTTTTTTAAACATAACTGTTCACTTACTGATTTTAAAAAATTAAAAGATATATAACACATGGTTTAGAATAGACACGGGAAAAAGGCACTAACGTATTCTGTGGATGAGACTAAAAATTGACACAACCATT